>NC_091977.1:341035448-341307265 GCF_044704955.1 Pristiophorus japonicus | reverse complement strand
CTGGTCACTTTGACCCCTCCCCCTGCGTTTGTCGCCAAGATACAGAAGAAGCTGGTGGACTTCTTCTGGAACAACAGGAAGCACTGGGTCTCTGCCGCGGTCTTGAGTCTCCCGCTTGAGGAGGGCGGTCAGTCGTTGGTGTGCGTCAGTGCCCAGCTCGCGACTTTCCGCCTTCAGACCCTGCAGAGATACCTTTACGTCGAGCCCCCTCCTAGGTGGTGCGCTCTGGCGAGGTATTTCTTCCGCCAGCAGCTCGACCTCAATTATGACACGCAGCTCCTGTTTGTGAACTTGGGGGGTGCCAGGACCGCCCTCCGGGAGCTGCCTGTCTTTTACAGGGAACTCATCAGGGTCTGGAACAAAGTCTCCACCAAGCGCAGCTCTCCGCCGGCTGGAGTGGCGGCCGTCCTGCAGGAGCCGCTGCTCGGGAATCCGTACCTCCACGGCCGAGGCTTCATGTGGCGGTCGGAAGAGAGGGCTGTGGCTGGTGAGGTGACCAGGGTCAGGGACCTGCTCGATGGCGGAGGAGCGGGCTGGATGGCGCCAGACACGCTGGCGCGGCGCCTAAACTCTGCCAACGTCCGCCACGCGGCCGATGCCATCGAGTCGCTAAAAACAGCTCTGGGCCCTGACTCCGTTAGGTGCATCGAGGAGGCTCAAGCACGTGGGGAGATCCTGTCCGAACTGACCCCCGTCCGGACGGAATTCCTCATCGGCGCCAAACCCCGGAACCTCCCTCGGGGGCCGGCGCCTCACAACTTGAGCCGCCTCGGGGAAATCCCCTCCGTGCCTTTCAGTTCCGCGCGGAGGGGTTTCCTGTACGGGCTACTCCTGCACACCCTCAACTTTGCCATCCTCGCCGGCCGTCCGGACACGCCATGGCGTACCATCTTGCCGTCCGGAGGAGGCGGGGGTCCCCGATGGAGGGCACTCTACGCAGGGGTCCTCCCACTATTCATCGGGGACTTGGCCTGGAGGGTGGTGCACGGAGCAGTGCCGTGCAACAAATTTTTAAGCCGGTTCACGGACTCCCAGGCCGCCTGCAATTTCTGCGGTCTGGAGGAGTCCGTGTTCCATGTTTTTATTGAGTGCACAAGGTTGCAGCCCTTGTTCCATTATTTGAAGGGGCTGCTCCTGAAATTCTGGCTGCACTTCAGTCCCACTCTCCTGATCTTTGGGCACCCTGTGCGGAGGGGAGCGGGTAGGTCCGAAGGCCTCCTCGTAGGACTGCTCCTGGGCACGGCCAAGGGTGCCATCAGCCGGTCCAGGCAGCGGGCTGTCGAGGGGGTCGTTCAACCTGACTGCCTGCCTCTCTTCCGCTCTTACATCCGGTCCAGGGTGTCCTTGGAGATGGAGCACGCGGTGTCCACCGGTACGCTCGCAGCCTTCCGCGAGAGGTGGGCACCGGAGGGACTGGAGTGCATCATCACGCCCGGCAACCAAATTTTAATTTGATTTTACGTTTTAAAGTTAATTTGTTTTAATTGCCGGTGCTTTTAGTGTCCCCTTCCCTTTTATAGGGGGCACTGGGGAAAAATTGTGATTTTAGTGCCCAAAAAAAAAAACAAAAAAAAAAGAAAAAACACAAAAAAAAAACAAAAAAGGGGGGAAAAAAAGGGCCTTGTAAATGTCTGGAGTGTCACCCAGGTCGGGTGGCACCGTTTAATGTTTTATGTTTTGCAGGTGAACTCCAAAAAGAGTTTCATGCACAAGGACCAATGGTAGAGCAGTGGAGGCGTGTCCTGCTCAGTTGGAGCTGTGAGCAGTGAGGAGAGCAGCTAGCAACTTGAGCTCCTGCCTGGAGAGCCCTGAGACCAGCCCAGGAAGAGAAGGAAGGAAGGGGCTTCAACACCAACTTTACCCAGAGGGAGAGGAGGAGAACAGGAAACTTTGAACAACTTTATCATTTCTGCAAGGAGTTGGAGAGAGGGGGAAAAGACAAACAACATCCAGTGTGGAAGGAGGGAGACCCAACATTCTACAGGTGGGTGTGGGTGCATTTCCCCAAACAGACTTTGTTGTATCGGTGGGGGGAGGAAAGAAGACCACTGAGGGCCGGAACATCGCGGGGGGTGTGTGTGTGTGTGGAAGTGTGTGTGGGGGCCTTGCTTACAACTAGGCCCCCCCCACAATTGGAACCCCCCCCACCCCCCCACATTTGCCTAGCCTGGGATAGCTGGAGCTACCAGGCTGAAGATAGTCATTAATCATCCTATTAAAGATCGTTTAGGATTGTGTGCCTGGTGGCTCCAGCTACCCCAGGTGAAGACGTCTTCTCCCCCCACCTGAAGACCAACCCAAAGACTGTGTTTTTTGTGTGTTTTGCCATCTGGGGAGTGCACCCACCCACAGCTGCGAGGGGAGACCTGCCCTCGCAGCCCCCCCCCCCCTTCCCACCCCCCTCTCTCTTTCTCCGTTACCCTCTGTTTCTCCCCTCTCTCTCTGAGGCCCCTTTTCTTCCTAATTTTAAAAAACAAAACCCAATTAAGACAACTGAGCAGAGGGAGCAAGGCCTCTCCCCAATTGTCAACGAGGGGAGAGGTGCCTCGTTAAGGGCTCCTCTGCTCAGTTAATATACGAGGCCATTAAAGACCATTAAGGCCTGTGACTTTGGGGTGGGTGTAGCCCTTAAAGGGACCCCGTGATGGCGACCCCATCCACGCCGGTGGCAGGGCCAGCAAGGACGTATGCGCAGGTGGCAACCGCTTCCACGGCCCCTCCTGCGCCACCCGCTGCCCTGCCACCTTTCAGACTCATTACTAAAAAACACGGGGTCAAGAGCTACACTCACCCCACAATGACCATCGAGGAGTGCGTGCGGGCGATGGCTGGGGTAGTCGGCCCCTCGGCCATTGTCGCAGCCTCCAAGATGTCTGGGAAGGCCGTGTTCTTCCTGGGGTCGGAGCGGGCGGTGTCCCTGGCCCTTGAAAAGGGGCTCACGGTGGGCGGGACGTTCCTGCCGGTGGACCCTCTCGAGGCCACCGCGCAGAGGGTCATCATTTCAAACGTCCCGCCCTTTGTTCCCGCTGAGCTCCTCCTCCCTCACCTACACCAACTGGGGGAGGTAAGGTCGGGGATCAACCCCATACCGCTCGGCCTCAGGGAGAACAGCCTGCGCCACGTGTTCTCCTTCCGCCGCCAGCTCTTTGTCCGGCTGGCGCGGGAGGACACGACGGAGGGGAATTTTAATGTGGTGCACGAGGGGACTGCCTACCGCGTCTTCTGGACGTCGGACGGCGTGCGGTGCCATGCCTGCAGGGAGGTGGGGCATGTTCGTAAGAACTGCCCCGCCTCCAAGGCCGCCAAACCACCGAAGGCGGCCAAGGCTGGCGCCGCCGCCACCCCTCCCCCTAGTTGCGTCCGCGTGCCGGGAGCCATGGGTGCGCGGGCATCGTCGGAGGCCTTTGTTTTCAGGGCCTCCGGCGGGGGGGAGGGAGAGCGTCCGACCGGAAAGAAGGCGCGGAAGAAGGCAAAACATCTAGAGGCGGGTCCCCTCGGTGCGCCAGATAATTTGACCACCGCGCTCAGCCCAACCCCGTCACCGGCGAGCGCGTGGTGCCCCAAGCCCGTGCCCGAGCCCTTGAACAACACCACAGAGGGGCCCGGGCGCGGGCAAGAAAAGGAAAAGGGGGGGGCGGAGCGGGAGGCCTCGGCAGACATGGAGGTCTCCCTGCCTCCGCGCGCCCCCAGGAACAAAAGGAGGCGCGGCTCCGATGAGGCGGAGGGGGAACAACATCCCTCCGTGGAGGAGGCGGTGCCCGCCGCGTGTCCCGCGTCCCCCACCAGCGCTCCCAAATTGCGCTGCAGGCGCGAGGAGTCTGTCCCCGGGGAGGGTGAGGCAGTCGAGGCTGCCCAGCCGCTGCCTCCCGGGGAGTGCATAGAAGATCTGCCTGTCGTGGGGGGCGTGGGGCCAGTGGAAGAATGCGTAGCCGCCGGGTCGAGCGTCCCGGGGACCGAGGCGGGCGGGGCCGAAAAGGCCGAACCTGAGCCCGCCCAGCTATTATCCAACTTCCCCCGGGAGTCGCTCGACCCGGCAGAAAAACAATTTATTGGTTTTAATGACACTGTAGATGCTGGGCCGGGGGGTGGCAGCGGGGAGGGGGAGGAACACCCACCCTCGCCCCTTACTTTGGAGCTGGAGCACTTGGAGGGCCTGGGGATTTCCTATGGCCGGGTCTCTCCTTGTTCTCCGGTTCCTGGGGCGGAGGGGGAACCCCTTCCGCTGTCATTTCCCGACCCAGCACCATTTTTAAAAGAGCCCAGTGGGGACTCCTCTGCCGACGATCCTGGGGGTGGGATCGGGGCAGTGCCAGGGCCGGTTGGAGCGGCCGGTTCATTTGCCGTACCTTGTGCGGTCGATGGGCTGGCTGCTGGCGGCCACCTCCCGGAGGAGGACGGGGACTCGGTGGGGGACGCGGGTGAAGACCTAGAGACCACCGCCAGTGAGGCGGTGGATCTGCTCGCGGCCGCCGCTGAGGCCCTCCTCATTCCTGCAAAGGAACTCCGGGACTTTTTGGCCCAGAGCCGGGGTCGCCGCGACCAAGCCCGACTGGCCCTGGAAAAATGGTCCGAGCCAGAGCTGATCAAGGGGTCCGTCCGCGCCGCCGTTAAAACCTTGGCCGCGGGCGGGCCCTTGACAAAGGAGCAGCACCTTGAGCTGCGCGAGCTCGAGGGACTCCTCGCTGGGCTGCGGAGGGAGCGGAGTTCAACAAAAGACTCCGCTCCCTCCCCCACAATAGGTTAAGGTAGAGGTTGCACTATGCTTTTGCCATGAAGATAACCATAGCCAGCCTCAACATCAACGGCGGCAGAGGGGCACGCCGTAGATTTGACAATTTTTCGCTCCTGCAGGAGGGGAAATATGCGGTGTGCTTCCTGCAAGAAACCCACACCGTTCCGGGAGACGAAGCCACGTGGCTCCTGGAATGGCAAGGAGAGGTCCGCATGAGCCACCTCACCGCCATTTCTAGTGGGGTGGCCATCTTGCTGGGCCCGCATTTTCAGCCGGAGATCTTGGGGGTCGAGGAGCCCGTGCCAGGCCGCTTGCTGCACGTAACGGTTCGCCTGGGGGACGTGCCGCTCCATCTCGTGAACGTGTACGCCCCTCATCCCGGCCCGCAGCAGACGCGCTTCTTTGAAGAGGTGTCCGCTCTTCTTGGCTCCGTCGACGTCGGCGACTGCATTGTCCTCGGGGGGGATTTTAACTGCACCCTCGAGGCGAGGGACCGCTCCGGTGCCCCGCAGTGCATGACGGCGATGGAGAAGTTGAGGGACCTGGTCGGGTCCTTCGACTTGGTGGACGTCTGGCGAAATCTCCACCCCGACTCCAGCACCTTTACTTGGGTGAGGCCTGGAGTTGGATGGTCTAGAGTCGACCGCCTTTACGTGTCTCGGGCGTACGTTTCCTGCGTCCCGGCGGCCTCCATGCGGCCGGTGCCGTGTTCGGACCACCACCTGGTGTGGGCGGAGCTCGCTTCGCTCCGCGCGAGGACGGGGTCCGCGTACTGGCACTTTAACAACCGGCTGCTGGAGGACGTGCGGTTCCAGGACTCGTTCCGTCGATTCTGGTCCGACTGGAGAAGGAAGCAGGGGGGCTTCCCCTCCTTGAGGCTATGGTGGGACGTGGGCAAGGCTCACGTCCGCGTCTTCTGTCAAGAGTACGCGAGGGGGTCGACCAAGAGGCGGGCGGCCAGAGTCGGGCGCCTAGAAAAAGAGGTGCTCGACCTGGAAGCCCGTCTCGGTCAAGTCGTCCAGGACCCGGCCCTGCGGACGGTGTACGAAGCGAAGAAGGCCGCGCTGAAGGACCTGCAGCTCGTCGGGTCCCGAGGCGCGTTCGTGAGGTCGCGGATCCGGTTCCTGCGGGATCTGGACCGCGGCTCCCCCTTCTTCTACTCGCTGGAAAAAAGGCAGAGTGTCCGTAAGCAGCTCTTGACGCTGCTGGTCGACGACGGCTCTCTCGTCTCGGATCCGGAGGGCGTCAACAACAGGGTCCGTGAATATTACGGGGCTCTGTTCTCTCCGGATCCGTCCAGCGAGGAAGCGCGTAGAGTTTTGTGGGAGGACCTGCCAAAGGTCGGCCCGGAGGGCGCCGAAAATCTGGAAGCTCCGCTAAGCCTGGCGGAGCTGACCGGTGCCCTCGCCCGGCTCTCGAGGGGAAAATCCCCGGGGCTGGACGGGCTGACCGTGGAGTTCCACAGGGCGTTCTGGGACGTCCTGGGGAGCGACTACGCGCGGGTCCTGGGGGAAAGTCTGGCGACCGGGGAGATGCCCCTCTCTTGGCGCAGGGCAGTCATCGTCCTGCTGCCTAAGAAGGGCGATCTCCGCCTCCTTAAGAACTGGCGCCCGGTCTCCCTCCTCAGCACGGACTACAAAATCTTCGCCAGGGCGATGTCTGCTCGCCTTGGTGCCGTGCTGGACCACATGATCCACCCCGACCAGTCATACACGGTCCCGGGCCGGACAATCCAAGATAACATCCATCTGGTCCGGGACCTCATCCATTGTTCCCAGGAGGCTGGTCTGTCGGTCGCCTTCCTATCCCTCGACCAAGAGAAGGCGTTCGACAGGGTGGATCACGACTATCTGCTCGGAACTCTGCGCGCTTTCGGGTTCGGGACGCATTTCGTCGCCCGGATCCGACTTTTGTACGCCGCCGCGGAGTGTCTGATTAAGGTTAACGGGTCCTTGACGGCGCCCCTTCGCTTTAGGAGAGGGGTGCGCCAGGGATGCCCCATGTCCGGCCAGTTATACGCCGTTTGCGTGGAGCCTTTCCTGCGCCTCTTGCGGACGAGGTTGACGGGACTGGCTCTGCAAGGGCCGGGCGTGGAGGTCGTCCTCTCGGCTTACGCCGATGACGTGCTCCTCGCGATAGAGGATCCCGCTGACCTGCGGAGGATGCGTGAGTGCCAGGAGATTTACTCGGCCGCGTCCTCCGCCAGGATCAACTGGGAGAAATGTTCCGGACTCCTGGTGGGTCAGTGGCGGGTGGACTCCCTGCCGGAGGAGCTCAGGCCTTTTGCCTGGAGCACGACCCATCTCCTCTATCTGGGAGTCTACCTTAGCCCCGACGAGGGAGCCTGGCCGGCGAACTGGCAGGAGCTGGAGGCCAAGGTCGCCGCTCGCCTAGGGCGCTGGACAGGACTGCTCCGAGTGCTGTCCTACAGGGGTCGAGCGCTAGTCATAAACCAGCTGGTGGCCGCAATGCTGTGGTACCGGCTGGTCACTTTGACCCCTCCCCCTGCGTTTGTCGCCAAGATACAGAAGAAGCTGGTGGACTTCTTCTGGAACAACAGGAAGCACTGGGTCTCTGCCGCGGTCTTGAGTCTCCCGCTTGAGGAGGGCGGTCAGTCGTTGGTGTGCGTCAGTGCCCAGCTCGCGACTTTCCGCCTTCAGACCCTGCAGAGATACCTTTACGTCGAGCCCCCTCCTAGGTGGTGCGCTCTGGCGAGGTATTTCTTCCGCCAGCAGCTCGACCTCAATTATGACACGCAGCTCCTGTTTGTGAACTTGGGGGGTGCCAGGACCGCCCTCCGGGAGCTGCCTGTCTTTTACAGGGAACTCATCAGGGTCTGGAACAAAGTCTCCACCAAGCGCAGCTCTCCGCCGGCTGGAGTGGCGGCCGTCCTGCAGGAGCCGCTGCTCGGGAATCCGTACCTCCACGGCCGAGGCTTCATGTGGCGGTCGGAAGAGAGGGCTGTGGCTGGTGAGGTGACCAGGGTCAGGGACCTGCTCGATGGCGGAGGAGCGGGCTGGATGGCGCCAGACACGCTGGCGCGGCGCCTAAACTCTGCCAACGTCCGCCACGCGGCCGATGCCATCGAGTCGCTAAAAACAGCTCTGGGCCCTGACTCCGTTAGGTGCATCGAGGAGGCTCAAGCACGTGGGGAGATCCTGTCCGAACTGACCCCCGTCCGGACGGAATTCCTCATCGGCGCCAAACCCCGGAACCTCCCTCGGGGGCCGGCGCCTCACAACTTGAGCCGCCTCGGGGAAATCCCCTCCGTGCCTTTCAGTTCCGCGCGGAGGGGTTTCCTGTACGGGCTACTCCTGCACACCCTCAACTTTGCCATCCTCGCCGGCCGTCCGGACACGCCATGGCGTACCATCTTGCCGTCCGGAGGAGGCGGGGGTCCCCGATGGAGGGCACTCTACGCAGGGGTCCTCCCACTATTCATCGGGGACTTGGCCTGGAGGGTGGTGCACGGAGCAGTGCCGTGCAACAAATTTTTAAGCCGGTTCACGGACTCCCAGGCCGCCTGCAATTTCTGCGGTCTGGAGGAGTCCGTGTTCCATGTTTTTATTGAGTGCACAAGGTTGCAGCCCTTGTTCCATTATTTGAAGGGGCTGCTCCTGAAATTCTGGCTGCACTTCAGTCCCACTCTCCTGATCTTTGGGCACCCTGTGCGGAGGGGAGCGGGTAGGTCCGAAGGCCTCCTCGTAGGACTGCTCCTGGGCACGGCCAAGGGTGCCATCAGCCGGTCCAGGCAGCGGGCTGTCGAGGGGGTCGTTCAACCTGACTGCCTGCCTCTCTTCCGCTCTTACATCCGGTCCAGGGTGTCCTTGGAGATGGAGCACGCGGTGTCCACCGGTACGCTCGCAGCCTTCCGCGAGAGGTGGGCACCGGAGGGACTGGAGTGCATCATCACGCCCGGCAACCAAATTTTAATTTGATTTTACGTTTTAAAGTTAATTTGTTTTAATTGCCGGTGCTTTTAGTGTCCCCTTCCCTTTTATAGGGGGCACTGGGGAAAAATTGTGATTTTAGTGCCCAAAAAAAAAAACAAAAAAAAAAGAAAAAACACAAAAAAAAAACAAAAAAGGGGGGAAAAAAAGGGCCTTGTAAATGTCTGGAGTGTCACCCAGGTCGGGTGGCACCGTTTAATGTTTTATGTTTTGCAGGTGAACTCCAAAAAGAGTTTCATGCACAAGGACCAATGGTAGAGCAGTGGAGGCGTGTCCTGCTCAGTTGGAGCTGTGAGCAGTGAGGAGAGCAGCTAGCAACTTGAGCTCCTGCCTGGAGAGCCCTGAGACCAGCCCAGGAAGAGAAGGAAGGAAGGGGCTTCAACACCAACTTTACCCAGAGGGAGAGGAGGAGAACAGGAAACTTTGAACAACTTTATCATTTCTGCAAGGAGTTGGAGAGAGGGGGAAAAGACAAACAACATCCAGTGTGGAAGGAGGGAGACCCAACATTCTACAGGTGGGTGTGGGTGCATTTCCCCAAACAGACTTTGTTGTATCGGTGGGGGGAGGAAAGAAGACCACTGAGGGCCGGAACATCGCGGGGGGTGTGTGTGTGTGTGGAAGTGTGTGTGGGGGCCTTGCTTACAACTAGGCCCCCCCCACAATTGGAACCCCCCCCACCCCCCCACATTTGCCTAGCCTGGGATAGCTGGAGCTACCAGGCTGAAGATAGTCATTAATCATCCTATTAAAGATCGTTTAGGATTGTGTGCCTGGTGGCTCCAGCTACCCCAGGTGAAGACGTCTTCTCCCCCCACCTGAAGACCAACCCAAAGACTGTGTTTTTTGTGTGTTTTGCCATCTGGGGAGTGCACCCACCCACAGCTGCGAGGGGAGACCTGCCCTCGCAGCCCCCCCCCCCCTTCCCACCCCCCTCTCTCTTTCTCCGTTACCCTCTGTTTCTCCCCTCTCTCTCTGAGGCCCCTTTTCTTCCTAATTTTAAAAAACAAAACCCAATTAAGACAACTGAGCAGAGGGAGCAAGGCCTCTCCCCAATTGTCAACGAGGGGAGAGGTGCCTCGTTAAGGGCTCCTCTGCTCAGTTAATATACGAGGCCATTAAAGACCATTAAGGCCTGTGACTTTGGGGTGGGTGTAGCCCTTAAAGGGACCCCGTGATGGCGACCCCATCCACGCCGGTGGCAGGGCCAGCAAGGACGTATGCGCAGGTGGCAACCGCTTCCACGGCCCCTCCTGCGCCACCCGCTGCCCTGCCACCTTTCAGACTCATTACTAAAAAACACGGGGTCAAGAGCTACACTCACCCCACAATGACCATCGAGGAGTGCGTGCGGGCGATGGCTGGGGTAGTCGGCCCCTCGGCCATTGTCGCAGCCTCCAAGATGTCTGGGAAGGCCGTGTTCTTCCTGGGGTCGGAGCGGGCGGTGTCCCTGGCCCTTGAAAAGGGGCTCACGGTGGGCGGGACGTTCCTGCCGGTGGACCCTCTCGAGGCCACCGCGCAGAGGGTCATCATTTCAAACGTCCCGCCCTTTGTTCCCGCTGAGCTCCTCCTCCCTCACCTACACCAACTGGGGGAGGTAAGGTCGGGGATCAACCCCATACCGCTCGGCCTCAGGGAGAACAGCCTGCGCCACGTGTTCTCCTTCCGCCGCCAGCTCTTTGTCCGGCTGGCGCGGGAGGACACGACGGAGGGGAATTTTAATGTGGTGCACGAGGGGACTGCCTACCGCGTCTTCTGGACGTCGGACGGCGTGCGGTGCCATGCCTGCAGGGAGGTGGGGCATGTTCGTAAGAACTGCCCCGCCTCCAAGGCCGCCAAACCACCGAAGGCGGCCAAGGCTGGCGCCGCCGCCACCCCTCCCCCTAGTTGCGTCCGCGTGCCGGGAGCCATGGGTGCGCGGGCATCGTCGGAGGCCTTTGTTTTCAGGGCCTCCGGCGGGGGGGAGGGAGAGCGTCCGACCGGAAAGAAGGCGCGGAAGAAGGCAAAACATCTAGAGGCGGGTCCCCTCGGTGCGCCAGATAATTTGACCACCGCGCTCAGCCCAACCCCGTCACCGGCGAGCGCGTGGTGCCCCAAGCCCGTGCCCGAGCCCTTGAACAACACCACAGAGGGGCCCGGGCGCGGGCAAGAAAAGGAAAAGGGGGGGGCGGAGCGGGAGGCCTCGGCAGACATGGAGGTCTCCCTGCCTCCGCGCGCCCCCAGGAACAAAAGGAGGCGCGGCTCCGATGAGGCGGAGGGGGAACAACATCCCTCCGTGGAGGAGGCGGTGCCCGCCGCGTGTCCCGCGTCCCCCACCAGCGCTCCCAAATTGCGCTGCAGGCGCGAGGAGTCTGTCCCCGGGGAGGGTGAGGCAGTCGAGGCTGCCCAGCCGCTGCCTCCCGGGGAGTGCATAGAAGATCTGCCTGTCGTGGGGGGCGTGGGGCCAGTGGAAGAATGCGTAGCCGCCGGGTCGAGCGTCCCGGGGACCGAGGCGGGCGGGGCCGAAAAGGCCGAACCTGAGCCCGCCCAGCTATTATCCAACTTCCCCCGGGAGTCGCTCGACCCGGCAGAAAAACAATTTATTGGTTTTAATGACACTGTAGATGCTGGGCCGGGGGGTGGCAGCGGGGAGGGGGAGGAACACCCACCCTCGCCCCTTACTTTGGAGCTGGAGCACTTGGAGGGCCTGGGGATTTCCTATGGCCGGGTCTCTCCTTGTTCTCCGGTTCCTGGGGCGGAGGGGGAACCCCTTCCGCTGTCATTTCCCGACCCAGCACCATTTTTAAAAGAGCCCAGTGGGGACTCCTCTGCCGACGATCCTGGGGGTGGGATCGGGGCAGTGCCAGGGCCGGTTGGAGCGGCCGGTTCATTTGCCGTACCTTGTGCGGTCGATGGGCTGGCTGCTGGCGGCCACCTCCCGGAGGAGGACGGGGACTCGGTGGGGGACGCGGGTGAAGACCTAGAGACCACCGCCAGTGAGGCGGTGGATCTGCTCGCGGCCGCCGCTGAGGCCCTCCTCATTCCTGCAAAGGAACTCCGGGACTTTTTGGCCCAGAGCCGGGGTCGCCGCGACCAAGCCCGACTGGCCCTGGAAAAATGGTCCGAGCCAGAGCTGATCAAGGGGTCCGTCCGCGCCGCCGTTAAAACCTTGGCCGCGGGCGGGCCCTTGACAAAGGAGCAGCACCTTGAGCTGCGCGAGCTCGAGGGACTCCTCGCTGGGCTGCGGAGGGAGCGGAGTTCAACAAAAGACTCCGCTCCCTCCCCCACAATAGGTTAAGGTAGAGGTTGCACTATGCTTTTGCCATGAAGATAACCATAGCCAGCCTCAACATCAACGGCGGCAGAGGGGCACGCCGTAGATTTGACAATTTTTCGCTCCTGCAGGAGGGGAAATATGCGGTGTGCTTCCTGCAAGAAACCCACACCGTTCCGGGAGACGAAGCCACGTGGCTCCTGGAATGGCAAGGAGAGGTCCGCATGAGCCACCTCACCGCCATTTCTAGTGGGGTGGCCATCTTGCTGGGCCCGCATTTTCAGCCGGAGATCTTGGGGGTCGAGGAGCCCGTGCCAGGCCGCTTGCTGCACGTAACGGTTCGCCTGGGGGACGTGCCGCTCCATCTCGTGAACGTGTACGCCCCTCATCCCGGCCCGCAGCAGACGCGCTTCTTTGAAGAGGTGTCCGCTCTTCTTGGCTCCGTCGACGTCGGCGACTGCATTGTCCTCGGGGGGGATTTTAACTGCACCCTCGAGGCGAGGGACCGCTCCGGTGCCCCGCAGTGCATGACGGCGATGGAGAAGTTGAGGGACCTGGTCGGGTCCTTCGACTTGGTGGACGTCTGGCGAAATCTCCACCCCGACTCCAGCACCTTTACTTGGGTGAGGCCTGGAGTTGGATGGTCTAGAGTCGACCGCCTTTACGTGTCTCGGGCGTACGTTTCCTGCGTCCCGGCGGCCTCCATGCGGCCGGTGCCGTGTTCGGACCACCACCTGGTGTGGGCGGAGCTCGCTTCGCTCCGCGCGAGGACGGGGTCCGCGTACTGGCACTTTAACAACCGGCTGCTGGAGGACGTGCGGTTCCAGGACTCGTTCCGTCGATTCTGGTCCGACTGGAGAAGGAAGCAGGGGGGCTTCCCCTCCTTGAGGCTATGGTGGGACGTGGGCAAGGCTCACGTCCGCGTCTTCTGTCAAGAGTACGCGAGGGGGTCGACCAAGAGGCGGGCGGCCAGAGTCGGGCGCCTAGAAAAAGAGGTGCTCGACCTGGAAGCCCGTCTCGGTCAAGTCGTCCAGGACCCGGCCCTGCGGACGGTGTACGAAGCGAAGAAGGCCGCGCTGAAGGACCTGCAGCTCGTCGGGTCCCGAGGCGCGTTCGTGAGGTCGCGGATCCGGTTCCTGCGGGATCTGGACCGCGGCTCCCCCTTCTTCTACTCGCTGGAAAAAAGGCAGAGTGTCCGTAAGCAGCTCTTGACGCTGCTGGTCGACGACGGCTCTCTCGTCTCGGATCCGGAGGGCGTCAACAACAGGGTCCGTGAATATTACGGGGCTCTGTTCTCTCCGGATCCGTCCAGCGAGGAAGCGCGTAGAGTTTTGTGGGAGGACCTGCCAAAGGTCGGCCCGGAGGGCGCCGAAAATCTGGAAGCTCCGCTAAGCCTGGCGGAGCTGACCGGTGCCCTCGCCCGGCTCTCGAGGGGAAAATCCCCGGGGCTGGACGGGCTGACCGTGGAGTTCCACAGGGCGTTCTGGGACGTCCTGGGGAGCGACTACGCGCGGGTCCTGGGGGAAAGTCTGGCGACCGGGGAGATGCCCCTCTCTTGGCGCAGGGCAGTCATCGTCCTGCTGCCTAAGAAGGGCGATCTCCGCCTCCTTAAGAACTGGCGCCCGGTCTCCCTCCTCAGCACGGACTACAAAATCTTCGCCAGGGCGATGTCTGCTCGCCTTGGTGCCGTGCTGGACCACATGATCCACCCCGACCAGTCATACACGGTCCCGGGCCGGACAATCCAAGATAACATCCATCTGGTCCGGGACCTCATCCATTGTTCCCAGGAGGCTGGTCTGTCGGTCGCCTTCCTATCCCTCGACCAAGAGAAGGCGTTCGACAGGGTGGATCACGACTATCTGCTCGGAACTCTGCGCGCTTTCGGGTTCGGGACGCATTTCGTCGCCCGGATCCGACTTTTGTACGCCGCCGCGGAGTGTCTGATTAAGGTTAACGGGTCCTTGACGGCGCCCCTTCGCTTTAGGAGAGGGGTGCGCCAGGGATGCCCCATGTCCGGCCAGTTATACGCCGTTTGCGTGGAGCCTTTCCTGCGCCTCTTGCGGACGAGGTTGACGGGACTGGCTCTGCAAGGGCCGGGCGTGGAGGTCGTCCTCTCGGCTTACGCCGATGACGTGCTCCTCGCGATAGAGGATCCCGCTGACCTGCGGAGGATGCGTGAGTGCCAGGAGATTTACTCGGCCGCGTCCTCCGCCAGGATCAACTGGGAGAAATGTTCCGGACTCCTGGTGGGTCAGTGGCGGGTGGACTCCCTGCCGGAGGAGCTCAGGCCTTTTGCCTGGAGCACGACCCATCTCCTCTATCTGGGAGTCTACCTTAGCCCCGACGAGGGAGCCTGGCCGGCGAACTGGCAGGAGCTGGAGGCCAAGGTCGCCGCTCGCCTAGGGCGCTGGACAGGACTGCTCCGAGTGCTGTCCTACAGGGGTCGAGCGCTAGTCATAAACCAGCTGGTGGCCGCAATGCTGTGGTACCGGCTGGTCACTTTGACCCCTCCCCCTGCGTTTGTCGCCAAGATACAGAAGAAGCTGGTGGACTTCTTCTGGAACAACAGGAAGCACTGGGTCTCTGCCGCGGTCTTGAGTCTCCCGCTTGAGGAGGGCGGTCAGTCGTTGGTGTGCGTCAGTGCCCAGCTCGCGACTTTCCGCCTTCAGACCCTGCAGAGATACCTTTACGTCGAGCCCCCTCCTAGGTGGTGCGCTCTGGCGAGGTATTTCTTCCGCCAGCAGCTCGACCTCAATTATGACACGCAGCTCCTGTTTGTGAACTTGGGGGGTGCCAGGACCGCCCTCCGGGAGCTGCCTGTCTTTTACAGGGAACTCATCAGGGTCTGGAACAAAGTCTCCACCAAGCGCAGCTCTCCGCCGGCTGGAGTGGCGGCCGTCCTGCAGGAGCCGCTGCTCGGGAATCCGTACCTCCACGGCTGAGGCTTCATGTGGCGGTCGGAAGAGAGGGCTGTGGCTGGTGAGGTGACCAGGGTCAGGGACCTGCTCGATGGCGGAGGAGCGGGCTGGATGGCGCCAGACACGCTGGCGCGGCGCCTAAACTCTGCCAACGTCCGCCACGCGGCCGATGCCATCGAGTCGCTAAAAACAGCTCTGGGCCCTGACTCCGTTAGGTGCATCGAGGAGGCTCAAGCACGTGGGGAGATCCTGTCCGAACTGACCCCCGTCCGGACGGAATTCCTCATCGGCGCCAAACCCCGGAACCTCCCTCGGGGGCCGGCGCCTCACAACTTGAGCCGCCTCGGGGAAATCCCCTCCGTGCCTTTCAGTTCCGCGCGGAGGGGTTTCCTGTACGGGCTACTCCTGCACACCCTCAACTTTGCCATCCTCGCCGGCCGTCCGGACACGCCATGGCGTACCATCTTGCCGTCCGGAGGAGGCGGGGGTCCCCGATGGAGGGCACTCTACGCAGGGGTCCTCCCACTATTCATCGGGGACTTGGCCTGGAGGGTGGTGCACGGAGCAGTGCCGTGCAACAAATTTTTAAGCCGGTTCACGGACTCCCAGGCCGCCTGCAATTTCTGCGGTCTGGAGGAGTCCGTGTTCCATGTTTTTATGGAGTGCACAAGGTTGCAGCCCCTGTTCCATTATTTGAAGGGGCTGCTCCTGAAATTCTGGCTGCACTTCAGTCCCACTCTCCTGATCTTTGGGCACCCTGTGCGGAGGGGAGCGGGTAGGTCCGAAGGCCTCCTCGTAGGACTGCTCCTGGGCACGGCCAAGGGTGCCATCAGCCGGTCCAGGCAGCGGGCGGTCGAGGGGGTCGTTCAACCTGACTGCCTGCCTCTCTTCCGCTCTTACATCCGGTCCAGGGTGTCCTTGGAGATGGAGCACGCGGTGTCCACCGGTACGCTCGCGGCCTTCCGCGAGAGGTGGGCACCGGAGGGACTGGAGTGCATCATCACGCCCGGCAACCAAATTTTAATTTGATTTTACGTTTTAAAGTTAATTTGTTTTAATTGCCGGTACTTTTAGTGTCCCCTTCCCTTTTATAGGGGGCACTGGGGAAAAATTGTGATTTTAGTGCCCCAAAAAAAAAACCAAAAAAAGAAAAACACAAAAAAAAAAAAAAAGGGGGGAAAAAAAAGGGCCTTGTAAATGTCTGGAGTGTCACCCAGGTCGGGTGGCACTCTTTAATGTTTTATGTTTTCGCAGGTAAACTCCAAAAAGAGTTTCATGCACAAGGACCAATGGTAGAGCAGTGGAGGCGTGTCCTGCTCAGTTGGAGCTGTGAGCAGTGAGGAGAGCAGCTAGCAACTTGAGCTCCTGCCTGGAGAGCCCTGAGACCAGCCCAGGAAGAGAAGGAAGGAAGGGGCTTCAACACCAACTTTACCCAGAGGGAGAGGAGGAGAACAGGAAACTTTGAACAACTTTATCATTTCTGCAAGGAGTTGGAGAGAGGGGGAAAAGACAAACAACATCCAGTGTGGAAGGAGGGAGACCCAACATTCTACAGGTGGGTGTGGGTGCATTTCCCCAAACAGACTTTGTTGTATCGGTGGGGGGAGGAAAGAAGACCACTGAGGGCCGGAACATCGCGGGGGGTGTGTGTGTGTGTGGAAGTGTGTGTGGGGGCCTTGCTTACAACTAGGCCCCCCCCACAATTGGAACCCCCCCCACCCCCCCACATTTGCCTAGCCTGGGATAGCTGGAGCTACCAGGCTGAAGATAGTCATTAATCATCCTATTAAAGATCGTTTAGGATTGTGTGCCTGGTGGCTCCAGCTACCCCAGGTGAAGACGTCTTCTCCCCCCACCTGAAGACCAACCCAAAGACTGTGTTTTTTGTGTGTTTTGCCATCTGGGGAGTGCACCCACCCACAGCTGCGAGGGGAGACCTGCCCTCGCAGCCCCCCCCCCCTTCCCACCCCCCTCTCTCTTTCTCCGTTACCCTCTGTTTCTCCCCTCTCTCTCTGAGGCCCCTTTTCTTCCTAATTTTAAAAAACAAAACCCAATTAAGACAACTGAGCAGAGGGAGCAAGGCCTCTCCCCAATTGTCAACGAGGGGAGAGGTGCCTCGTTAAGGGCTCCTCTGCTCAGTTAATATACGAGGCCATTAAAGACCATTAAGGCCTGTGACTTTGGGGTGGGTGTAGCCCTTAAAGGGACCCCGTGATGGCGACCCCATCCACGCCGGTGGCAGGGCCAGCAAGGACGTATGCGCAGGTGGCAACCGCTTCCACGGCCCCTCCTGCGCCACCCGCTGCCCTGCCACCTTTCAGACTCATTACTAAAAAACACGGGGTCAAGAGCTACACTCACCCCACAATGACCATCGAGGAGTGCGTGCGGGCGATGGCTGGGGTAGTCGGCCCCTCGGCCATTGTCGCAGCCTCCAAGATGTCTGGGAAGGCCGTGTTCTTCCTGGGGTCGGAGCGGGCGGTGTCCCTGGCCCTTGAAAAGGGGCTCACGGTGGGCGGGACGTTCCTGCCGGTGGACCCTCTCGAGGCCACCGCGCAGAGGGTCATCATTTCAAACGTCCCGCCCTTTGTTCCCGCTGAGCTCCTCCTCCCTCACCTACACCAACTGGGGGAGGTAAGGTCGGGGATCAACCCCATACCGCTCGGCCTCAGGGAGAACAGCCTGCGCCACGTGTTCTCCTTCCGCCGCCAGCTCTTTGTCCGGCTGGCGCGGGAGGACACGACGGAGGGGAATTTTAATGTGGTGCACGAGGGGACTGCCTACCGCGTCTTCTGGACGTCGGACGGCGTGCGGTGCCATGCCTGCAGGGAGGTGGGGCATGTTCGTAAGAACTGCCCCGCCTCCAAGGCCGCCAAACCACCGAAGGCGGCCAAGGCTGGCGCCGCCGCCACCCCTCCCCCTAGTTGCGTCCGCGTGCCGGGAGCCATGGGTGCGCGGGCATCGTCGGAGGCCTTTGTTTTCAGGGCCTCCGGCGGGGGGGAGGGAGAGCGTCCGACCGGAAAGAAGGCGCGGAAGAAGGCAAAACACCTAGAGGCGGGTCCCCTCGGTGCGCCAGATAATTTGACCACCGCGCTCAGCCCAACCCCGTCACCGGCGAGCGCGTGGTGCCCCGGGCCCGTGCCCGAGCCCTTGAATAACACCACAGAGGGGCCCGGGCGCGGGAAAGGAAAGGAAAAGGGGGGGGCGGAGCGGGAGGCCTCGGCAGACATGGGGGTCTCCCTGCCTCCGCGCACCCCCAGGAACAAAAGGAGGCGCGGCTCCGATGAGGCGGAGGGGGAACAACATCCCTCCGCGGAGGAGTCGGTGCCCGCCGCGTGTCCCGCATCCCCCACCAGCGCTCCCAAATTGCGCTGCAGGCGCGAAGAGTCTGTCCCCGGGGAGGGTGAGGTAGTCGAGGCTGCCCAGCCGCTGCCTCCTGGGGATGGAGTGGAAGATCTGCCTGTCGTGGGGGGCGTGGGGACCGCGGAGGAATGCGTAGCCGCCGGGCCGGGCGTCCCGGGGACTGAGGCGGGCGAGGCCGAAAAGGCCGAACCTGAGCCCGCCCAGCCAATACCCAACTTCCCCCGGGAGACGCTCGACCCGGCAGAAACACAATTTACTGTTTTTAATGAAACTGTAGATGCTGGGCCGGGGGGTGGCAGCGGGGAGGGGGAGGAACACCCACCCTCGCCTCTTACTTTGGAGCTGGAACACTTGGGGAGCCTGGGGATCTCCTATGGCCGGGTCTCTCCTTGTTCTCCGGTTCCTGGGGCGGAGGGGGAACCCCTTCCGCTGTCATTTCCCGACCCAGCACCATTTTTAAAAGAGCCCAGTGGGGACTCCTCTGCCGACGATCCTGGGGGTGGGATCGGGGCAGTGCCAGGGCCGGTTGGAGCGGCCGGTTCATTTGCCGTACCTTGTGCGGTCGATGGGCTGGCTGCTGGCGGCCACCTCCCGGAGGAGGACGGGGACTCGGTGGGGGACGCGGGTGAAGACCTAGAGACCACCGCCAGTGAGGCGGTGGATCTGCTCGCGGCCGCCGCTGAGGCCCTCCTCATTCCTGCAAAGGAACTCCGGGACTTTTTGGCCCAGAGCCGGGGTCGCCGCGACCAAGCCCGACTGGCCCTGGAAAAATGGTCCGAGCCGGAGCTGATCAAGGGGTCCGTCCGCGCCGCCGTTAAAACCTTGGCCGCGGGCGGGCCCTTGACAAAGGAGCAGCACCTTGAGCTGCGCGAGCTCGAGGGACTCCTCGCTGGGCTGCGGAGGGAGCGGAGTTCAACAAAAGACTCCGCTCCCTCCCCCACAATAGGTTAAGGTAGAGGTTGCACTATGCTTTTGCCATGAAGATAACCATAGCCAGCCTCAACATCAACGGCGGCAGAGGGGCACGCCGTAGATTTGACAATTTTTCGCTCCTGCGGGAGGGGAAATATGCGGTGTGCTTCCTGCAAGAAATCCACACCGTTCCGGGAGACGAAGCCACGTGGCTCCTGGAATGGCAAGGAGAGGTCCGCATGAGCCACCTCACCGCCATTTCTAGTGGGGTGGCCATCTTGCTGGGCCCGCATTTTCAGCCGGAGATCTTGGGGGTCGAGGAGCCCGTGCCAGGCCGCTTGCTGCACGTAACGGTTCGCCTGGGGGACGTGCCGCTCCATCTCGTGAACGTGTACGCCCCTCATCCCGGCCCGCAGCAAACGCGCTTCTTTGAAGAGGTGTCCGCTCTTCTTGGCTCCGTCGACGTCGGCGACTGCATTGTCCTCGGGGGGGATTTTAACTGCACCCTCGAGGCGAGGGACCGCTCCGGTGCCCCGCAGTGCATGACGGCGATGGAGAAGTTGAGGGACCTGGTCGGGTCCTTCGACTTGGTGGACGTCTGGCGAAATCTCCACCCCGACTCCAGCGCCTTTACTTGGGTGAGGCCTGGAGTTGGATGGTCTAGAGTCGACCGCCTTTACGTGTCTCGGGCGTACGTTTCCTGCGTCCCGGCGGCCTCCATGCGGCCGGTGCCGTGTTCGGACCACCACCTGGTGTGGGCGGAGCTCGCTTCGCTCCGCGCGAGGACGGGGTCCGCGTACTGGCACTTTAACAACCGGCTGCTGGAGGACGTGCGGTTCCAGGACTCGTTCCGTCGATTCTGGTCCGACTGGAGAAGGAAGCATGGGGGCTTCCCCTCCTTGAGGCTATGGTGGGACGTGGGCAAGGCTCACGTCCGCGTCTTCTGTCAAGAGTACGCGAGGGGGTCGACCAAGAGGCGGGCGGCCAGAGTCGGGCGCCTAGAAAAAGAGGTGCTCGACCTGGAAGCCCGTCTCGGTCAAGTCGTCCAGGACCCGGCCCTGCGGACGGTGTACGAAGCGAAGAAGGCCGCGCTGAAGGACCTGCAGCTCGTCGGGTCCCGAGGCGCGTTCGTGAGGTCGCGGATCCGGTTCCTGCGGGATCTGGACCGCGGCTCCCCCTTCTTCTACTCGCTGGAAAAAAGGCAGAGTGTCCGTAAGCAGCTCTTGACGCTGCTGGCCGACGACGGCTCTCTCGTCTCGGATCCGGAGGGCGTCAACAACAGGGTCCGTGAATATTACGGGGCTCTGTTCTCTCCGGATCCGTCCAGCGAGGAAGCGCGTAGAGTTTTGTGGGAGGACCTGCCGAAGGTCGGCCCGGAGGGCGCCGAAAATCTGGAAGCTCCGCTAAGCCTGGCGGAGCTGACCGGTGCCCTCGCCCGGCTCTCGAGGGGAAAATCCCCGGGGCTGGACGGGCTGACCGTGGAGTTCCACAGGGCGTTCTGGGACGTCCTGGGGAGCGACTACGCGCGGGTCCTGGGGGAAAGTCTGGCGACCGGGGAGATGCCCCTCTCTTGGCGCAGGGCAGTCATCGTCCTGCTGCCTAAGAAGGGCGATCTCCGCCTCCTTAAGAACTGGCGCCCGGTCTCCCTCCTCAGCACGGACTACAAAATCTTCGCCAGGGCAATGTCTGCTCGCCTTGGTGCCGTGCTGGACCACATGATCCACCCCGACCAGTCATACACGGTCCCGGGCCGGACAATCCACGACAACATCCATCTGGTCCGGGACCTCATCCATTGTTCCCAGGAGGCTGGTCTGTCGGTCGCCTTCCTATCCCTCGACCAAGAGAAGGCGTTCGACAGGGTGGATCACGACTATCTGCTCGGAACTCTGCGCGCTTTCGGGTTCGGGACGCATTTCGTCGCCCGGATCCGACTTTTGTACGCCGCCGCGGAGTGTCTGATTAAGGTTAACGGGTCCTTGACGGCGCCCCTTCGCTTTAGGAGAGGGGTGCGCCAGGGATGCCCCATGTCCGGCCAGTTATATGCTGTTTGCGTGGAGCCTTTCCTGCGCCTCTTGCGGACGAGGTTGACGGGACTGGCTCTGCAAGGGCCATGCGTGGAGGTCGTCCTCTCGGCTTACGCCGATGACGTGCTCCTCGCGGTAGAGGATCCCGCTGACCTGCGGAGGATGCGTGAGTGCCAGGAGATTTACTCGGCCGCGTCCTCCGCCAGGATCAACTGGGAGAAATGTTCCGGACTCCTGGTGGGTCAGTGGCGGGTGGACTCCCTGCCGGAGGAGCTCAGGCCTTTTGCCTGGAGCACGACCCATCTCCTCTATCTGGGAGTCTACCTTAGCCCCGACGAGGGAGCCTGGCCGGCGAACTGGCAGGAGCTGGAGGCCAAGGTCGCCGCTCGCCTAGGGCGCTGGACAGGACTGCTCCGAGTGCTGTCCTACAGGGGTCGAGCGCTAGTCATAAACCAGCTGGTGGCCGCAATGCTGTGGTACCGGCTGGTCACTTTGACCCCTCCCCCTGTGTTTGTCGCCAAGATACAGAAGAAGCTGGTGGACTTCTTCTGGAACAACAGGAAGCACTGGGTCTCTGCCGCGGTCTTGAGTCTCCCGCTTGAGGAGGGCGGTCAGTCGTTGGTGTGCATCAGCGCCCAGCTCGCGACTTTCCGTCTTCAGACCCTGCAGAGATACCTTTACGTCGAGCCCCCTCCTAGGTGGTGTGCTCTGGCGAGGTATTTCTTCCGCCAGCAGCTCGACCTCAATTATGACACGCAGCTCCTGTTTGTGAACTTGGGGGGTGCCAGGACCGCCCTCCGGGAGCTGCCTGTCTTTTACAGGGAACTCATCAGGGTCTGGAACAAAGTCTCCACCAAGCGCAGCTCTCCGCCGGCTGGAGTGGCGGCCGTCCTGCAGGAGCCGCTGCTCGGGAATCCGTACCTCCACGGCCGAGGCTTTATGTGGCGGTCGGAAGAGAGGGCTGTGGCTGGTGAGGTGACCAGGGTCAGGGACCTGCTCGATGGCGGAGGAGCGGGCTGGATGGCGCCAGACACGCTGGCGCGGCGCCTAAATTCTGCCAACGTCCGCCACGCGGCCGATGCCATCGAGTCGCTAAAAACAGCTCTGGGCCCTGACTCCGTTAGGTGCATCGAGGAGGCTCAAGCACGTGGGGAGATCCCGTCCGAACTGACCCCCGTCCGGACGGAATTCCTCATCGGCGCCAAACCCCGGAACCTCCCTCGGGGGCCGGCGCCTCACAACTTGAGCCGCCTCCGGGAAATCCCCTCCGTGCCTTTCAGTTCCGCGCGGAGGGGTTTCCTGTACGGGCTGCTCCTGCACACCCTCAACTTTGCCATCCTCGCCGGCCGTCCGGACACGCCATGGCGTACCATCTTGCCGTCCGGAGGAGGCGGGGGTCCCCGATGGAGGGCACTCTACGCAGGGGTCCTCCCACTATTCATCGGGGACTTGGCCTGGAGGGTGGTGCACGGAGCAGTGCCGTGCAATAAATTTTTAAGCCGGTTCACGGACTCCCAGGCCGCCTGCAATTTCTGCGGTCTGGAGGAGTCCGTGTTCCATGTTTTTATTGAATGCACGAGGTTACAGCCCCTGTTCCACTATTTGAAGGGGCTGCTCCTGAAATTCTGGCTGCACTTCAGTCCCACTCTCCTGATCTTTGGGCACCCTGTGCGGAGGGGAGCGGGTAGGTCCGAAGGCCTCCTCGTAGGACTGCTCCTGGGCACGGCCAAGGGTGCCATCAGCCGGTCCAGGCAGCGGGCGGTCGAGGGGGTCGTTCAACCTGACTGCCTGCCTCTCTTCCGCTCTTACATCCGGTCCAGGGTGTCCTTGGAGATGGAGCACGCGGTGTCCACCGGTACGCTCGCGGCCTTCCGCGAGAGGTGGGCACCGGAGGGACTGGAGTGCATCATCACGCCCGGCAACCAAATTTTAATTTGATTTTACGTTTTAAAGTTTAATTTGTTTTAATTGCCGGTGCTTTTAGTGTCCCCCTTCCCTTTTATAGGGGGCACTGGGGAAAATTGTGATTTTAGTGCCCAAAAAAAAAAAAACCAAAAAAAAAAAAAGAAAATCACAAAAAAAAACAAAAAAAAAAGGGGGGAAAAAAAGGGCCTTGAAAATGTCTGGAGTGTCACCCAGGTCGGGTGGCACCGTTTATTGTTTTTATGTTTTCACAGGTGAACTCAAAAGAGTTTCATGCACAAGGACCAATGGTAGAGCAGTGGAGGCGTGTCCTGCTCAGTTGGAGCTGTGAGCAGTGAGAGAAGGAGCTAGCAACTTGAGCTCCTGCCTGGAGAGCCCTGAGACCAGCCCAGGAAAAGAAGGAAGGAAGGGGTTTCAACACCAACTTTTATCCAGAGGGAGAGGAGGAGAAAAGAAAACTTTGCAACAACTTTATCATTTCTGCAAGGAGTTGGAGAGAGGGGGAAAAGACCAACAACATCCAGTGTGGAAGGAGGGAGACTCTACATTTCAACAGGTGGGTGTTGGTGCATTTCCCAAAAAGACTTTGTTGTATTGGTGGGGGGAGGAAAGAAGACCACTGAGGGCCGGAACATCGCGGGGGGTGTGTGTGTGTGTGGTAGTGTGTGTGGGGGCCTTGCTTACAACTGGGCCCCCCCCACAATTGGAACCCCCCCCACCCCCCCCAATTGCCCAGCCTGGGATAGCTGGAGCTACCAGGCTGAAGATTGTTTTTCTTAATCACCCAATTAAAGATCGTTAGTAGTGTGTGCCTGGTGGCTCCAGCTACCCCAGGTGAAGACATCTTCTCCCCCCACCTGAAGACCACCCCAAAGACTTTGTGTTTTGCCATCTGGGGAGTGCACCCACCCACAGCTGCGAGGGGAGACATGCCCTCGCGGTTCCCTCCCCTTCCCACCCCCCCTCTCTCTTTCTCTGTTACACTCTGTTTCTCCCCTCTCTCTCTGAGAGCCCTTCCTTCCAAATTTAATTTTAAAAAAACCAACCAATTGAGACAACTGAGCAGAGGGAGCAAGGCCCCTCCCCAATTGCCAACTAGGGGAGTGGTGCCTCGTTAAAGGCTCCTCTGCTCAGTTAAACATACAAGGCCATTAAAGACCATTAAGGCCTGTGACTTTGGGGTGGGTGTAGCCCTTAAAGGGACCCCGTGATGGCGACCCCATCCACGCCGGTGGCGGGGCCAGCGAAGACGTATGCGCAGGTGGCAACCGCTTCCACGGCACCTCCTGCGCCACCCGCTGCCCTGCCACCATTCAGACTCATTTCAAAAAAACACGGGGTCAAGAGCTACACTCACCCCACAATGAGCATTGAGGAGTGCGTGCGGGCGATGGCTGGGGTAGTCGGCCCCTCGGCCATTGTCGCAGCCTCCAAGATGTCTGGGAAGGCTGTTTTCTTCCTGGGGTCGGAGCGGGCGGTGTCCCTGGCCCTCGAAAAGGGGCTCACGGTGGGCGGGACGTTCCTGCCGGTGGACCCTCTCGAGGCCGCCGCGCAGAGGGTCATCATATCGAACGTCCCGCCCTTTGTTCCCGCTGAGCTCCTCCTCCCTCACCTACACCAACTGGGGGAGGTGAGGTCGGGGATCAACCCCATACCGCTCGGCCTCAGGGAGAGCAGCCTGCGCCAAGTGTTCTCCTTCCGCCGCCAGCTCTTTGTCCGGCTGGCGCGGGAGGAGACGACGGAGGGGTCTTTTAATGTGGTGCACGAGGGGACTGCCTACCGCGTCTTCTGGACGTCGGACGGCGTGCGGTGCCATGCCTGCAGAGAGGTGGGGCACGTTCGCAAGAACTGCCCCGCCTCCAAGGCCGCCAAACCACCGAAGGCGGCCAGGGCTGGCGCCGCCGCCACCCCTCCCCCTAGTTGCGTCCGCGTGCCGGGAGCCGTAGGTGCGCGGGCATCGTCGGAGGCCTTTGTTTTCAGGGCCTCCGGCGGGGGGGAGGGAGAGCGTCCGAGCGGAAAGAAGGCGCGGAACAAGAAGAAACATCTAGAGGCGGGTCCCCTCAGTGCGCCAGAAAGATTGACCACCGCGCTCAGCCCAACCCCGTCACCGGCGAGCGCGGGGTGCCCCGAGCCCGTGCCCGGGCCCTTGAATAACACCACAGAGGGGCCCGGGCGCGGGCAAGAAAAGGAAAAGGGGGGGGCGGAGCGGGAGGCCTCGGCAGACATGGAGGTCTCCCTGACTCCGCGCGCCCCCAGGAACAAAAAGAGGCACCGCCCCAATGAGGCGGAGGGGGAACAACATCCCTCCGCGGAGGAGGCGGTGCCCGCCGCGTGTCCCGCGTCCCCCACCAGCGCCCCCAAATTGCGCTGCAGGCGTGAGGAGTCTTTCCCCGGGGAGGGTGAGGCAGTCGAGGCTGCCCAGCCGCTGCCTCCTGGGGAGGGCGTGGAAGATCTGCCTGTCGTGGGGGGCGTGGGGCCAGAGGAAGAATGCGTAGCCGCCGGGTCCAGCGTCCCGGGGACCGAGGCGGGCGGGGCCGAAAAGGCCGAACCTGAGCCCGCCCAGCCAATACCCAACTTCCCCCGGGATTTGCTCGACTCGGTAGAAACTGAAAAAATGGGAAAGTTTAATGAATCCGTACACGCTGGGCTGGGGGGAGGCGGCGGGGAGGGGGAAGAACAACAACCCTCACCCCCTACTTTGGAGCTGAGGGACTTGGTGGACCTGGAGAATTTTCTAAACCAGGTCTCTCCATGTTCCCCGGCTCCTGGGGCGGAGGAGGAACCCCTTCCGCTGTCGCTTCCCGACCCAGCACCAATTTTAAAAGAGCCCAGTGGGGACTCCTCTGCCGACGATCCTGGGGGTGGGATCGGGGCAGAGCCAGGGCCAGATGGAGCGGCCGGGCCGTTTGCCGTACCTCGTGCGGTCGACGGGCCGGCTGCTAGCGGCGACCTCCCGGAGGGGGACGGGGACTCGGTGGAGGACGCGGGTGAAGATCTCGAGTCCATCGCCAGTGAGGCGGTGGATCTGCTCGCGGCCGCCACTGAGACCCTCCTCATTCCCGCAGAGGAACTCCGGGACTTTTTGGTCCAGTGCCGGGGTCGCCGCGACCAAGCCCGTCTGGCCCTGGAAAGATGGTCCGAGCCGGGGCTGCTCGTCGCGTCCGTCCGCGCCGCCGCTAAAACCATGGCCGCGGGCGGGCCCTTATTAAAGGCTCAAGGCCTTGAGCTGCACCGGCTCAAAAAGTTCCTCGCTGGGCTGCTGAAGGAGCGGAGTTCAACAAAAGACTCCGCTCCCTCCCCCACAATAGGTTAAGGTAGAGGTTGCACTATGCTTTTGCCATGAAGATAACCATAGCCAGCCTCAACATCAATGGCGGCAGAGGGGCACGCCGTAGATTTGACAATTTTTCGCTCCTGCGGGAGGGGAAATATGCGGTGTGCTTCCTGCAAGAAACCCACACCGTTCCGGGAGACGAAGCCACGTGGCTCCTGGAATGGCAAGGAGAGGTCCGCATGAGCCACCTCACCGCCATTTCTAGTGGGGTGGCCATCTTGCTGGGCCCGCATTTTCAGCCAGAGATCTTGGGGGTCGAGGAGCCCGTGCCAGGCCGCTTGCTGCACGTAACGGTTCGCCTGGGGGACGTGCCGCTCCATCTCGTGAACGTGTACGCCCCTCATCCCGGCCCGCAGCAAACGCGCTTCTTTGAAGAGGTGTCCGCTCTTCTTGGCTCCGTCGACGTCGGCGACTGCATTGTCCTCGGGGGGGATTTTAACTGCACCCTCGAGGCGAGGGACCGCTCCGGTGCCCCGCAGTGCATGACGGCGATGGAGAAGTTGAGGGACCTGGTCGGGTCCTTCGACTTGGTGGACGTCTGGCGAAATCTCCACCCCGACTCCAGCGCCTTTACTTGGGTGAGGCCTGGAGTTGGATGGTCTAGAGTCGACCGCCTTTACGTGTCTCGGGCGTACGTTTCCTGCGTCCCGGCGGCCTCCATGCGGCCGGTGCCATGTTCGGACCACCACCTGGTGTGGGCGGAGCTCGCTTCGCTCCGCGCGAGGACGGGGTCCGCGTACTGGCACTTTAACAACCGGCTGCTGGAGGACGTGCGGTTCCAGGACTCGTTCCGTCGATTCTGGTCCGACTGGAGAAGGAAGCAGGGGGGCTTCCCCTCCTTGAGGCTATGGTGGGACGTGGGCAAGGCTCACGTCCGCGTCTTCTGTCAAGAGTACGCGAGGGGGTCGACCAAGAGGCGGGCGGCCAGAGTCGGGCGCCTAGAAAAAGAGGTGCTCGACCTGGAAGCCCGTCTCGGTCAAGTCGTCCAGGACCCGGCCCTGCGGACGGTGTACGAAGCGAAGAAGGCCGCGCTGAAGGACCTGCAGCTCGTCGGGTCCCGAGGCGCGTTCGTGAGGTCGCGGATCCGGTTCCTGCGGGATCTGGACCGCGGCTCCCCCTTCTTCTACTCGCTGGAAAAAAGGCAGAGTGTCCGTAAGCAGCTCTTGACGCTGCTGGCCGACGACGGCTCTCTCGTCTCGGATCCGGAGGGCGTCAACAACAGGGTCCGTGAATATTACGGGGCTCTGTTCTCTCCGGATCCGTCCAGCGAGGAAGCGCATAGAGTTTTGTGGGAGGACCTGCCGAAGGTCGGCCCGGAGGGCGCCGAAAATCTGGAAGCTCCGCTAAGCCTGGCGGAGCTGACCGGTGCCCTCGCCCGGCTCTCGAGGGGAAAATCCCCGGGGCTGGACGGGCTGACCGTGGAGTTCCACAGGGCGTTCTGGGACGTCCTGGGGAGCGACTACGCGCGGGTCCTGGGGGAAAGTCTGGCGACCGGGGAGATGCCCCTCTCTTGGCGCAGGGCAGTCATCGTCCTGCTGCCTAAGAAGGGCGATCTCCGCCTCCTTAAGAACTGGCGCCCGGTCTCCCTCCTCAGCACGGACTACAAAATCTTCGCCAGGGCGATGTCTGCTCGCCTTGGTGCCGTGCTGGACCACATGATCCACCCCGACCAGTCATACACGGTCCCGGGCCGGACAATCCAAGATAACATCCATCTGGTCCGGGACCTCATCCATTGTTCCCAGGAGGCTGGTCTGTCGGTCGCCTTCCTATCCCTCGACCAAGAGAAGGCGTTCGACAGGGTGGATCACGACTATCTGCTCGGAACTCTGCGCGCTTTCGGGTTCGGGACGCATTTCGTCGCCCGGATCCGACTTTTGTACGCCGCCGCGGAGTGTCTGATTAAGGTTAACGGGTCCTTGACGGCGCCCCTTCGCTTTAGGAGAGGGGTGCGCCAGGGATGCCCCATGTCCGGCCAGTTATACGCCGTTTGCGTGGAGCCTTTCCTGCGCCTCTTGCGGACGAGGTTGACGGGACTGGCTCTGCAAGGGCCGGGCGTGGAGGTCGTCCTCTCGGCTTACGCCGATGACGTGCTCCTCGCGGTAGAGGATCCCGCTGACCTGCGGAGGATGCGTGAGTGCCAGGAGATTTACTCGGCCGCGTCCTCCGCCAGGATCAACTGGGAGAAATGTTCCGGACTCCTGGTGGGTCAGTGGCGGGTGGACTCCCTGCCGGAGGAGCTCAGGCCTTTTGCCTGGAGCACGACCCATCTCCTCTATCTGGGAGTCTACCTTAGCCCCGACGAGGGAGCCTGGCCGGCGAACTGGCAGGAGCTGGAGGCCAAGGTCGCCGCTCGCCTAGGGCGCTGGACAGGACTGCTCCGAGTGCTGTCCTACAGGGGTCGAGCGCTAGTCATAAACCAGCTGGTGGCCGCAATGCTGTGGTACCGGCTGGTCACTTTGACCCCTCCCCCTGCGTTTGTCGCCAAGATACAGAAGAAGCTGGTGGACTTCTTCTGGAACAACAGGAAGCACAGGGTCTCTGCCGCGGTCTTGAGTCTCCCGCTTGAGGAGGGCGGTCAGTCGTTGGTGTGCGTCAGCGCCCAGCTCGCGACTTTCCGCCTTCAGACCCTGCAGAGATACCTTTACGTCGAGCCCCCTCCTAGGTGGTGTGCTCTGGCGAGGTATTTCTTCCGCCAGCAGCTCGACCTCAATTATGACACGCAGCTCCTGTTTGTGAACTTGGGGGGTGCCAGGACCGCCCTCCGGGAGCTGCCTGTCTTTTACAGGGAACTCATCAGGGTCTGGAACAAAGTCTCCACCAAGCGCAGCTCTCCGCCGGCTGGAGTGGCGGCCGTCCTGCAGGAACCGCTGCTCGGGAATCCGTACCTCCACGGCCGAGGTTTTATGTGGCGGTCGGAAGAGAGGGCTGTGGCTGGTGAGGTGACCAGGGTCAGGGACCTGCTCGATGGCGGAGGAGCGGGCTGGATGGCGCCAGACACGCTGGCGCGGCGCCTAAATTCTGCCAACGTCCGCCACGCGGCCGATGCCATCGAGTCGCTAAAAACAGCTCTGGGCCCTGACTCCGTTAGGTGCATCGAGGAGGCTCAAGCACGTGGGGAGATCCCGTCCGAACTGACCCCCGTCCGGACGGAATTCCTCATCGGCGCCAAACCCCAGAACCTCCCTCGGGGGCCGGCGCCTCACAACTTGAGCCGCCTCGGGGAAATCCCCTCCGTGCCTTTCAGTTCCGCGCGGAGGGGTTTCCTGTACGGGCTGCTCCTGCACACCCTCAACTTTGCCATCCTCGCCGGCCGTCCGGACACGCCATGGCGTACCATCTTGCCGTCCGGAGGAGGTGGGGGTCCCCGATGGAGGGCACTCTACGCAGGGGTCCTCCCACTATTCATCGGGGACTTGGCCTGGAGGGTGGTGCACGGAGCAGTGCCGTGCAATAAATTTTTAAGCCGGTTCACGGACTCCCAGGCCGCCTGCAATTTCTGCGGTCTGGAGGAGTCCGTGTTCCATGTTTTTATTGAATGCACAAGGTTGCAGCCCCTGTTCCACTATTTGAAGGGGCTGCTCCTGAAATTCTGGCTGCACTTCAGTCCCACTCTCCTGATCTTTGGGCACCCTGTGCGGAGGGGAGCGGGTAGGTCCGAAGGCCTCCTCGTAGGACTGCTCCTGGGCACGGCCAAGGGTGCCATCAGCCGGTCCAGGCAGCGGGCGGTCGAGGGGGTCGTTCAACCTGACTGCCTGCATCTCTTCCGCTCTTACATCCGGTCCAGGGTGTCCTTGGAGATGGAGCACGCGGTGTCCACCGGTACGCTCGCGGCCTTCCGCGAGAGGTGGGCACCGGAGGGACTGGAGTGCATCATCACGCCCGGCAACCAAATTTTAATTTGATTTTACGTTTTTTAAGTTTAATTTGTTTTAATTGCCAGTGCTTTTAGTGTCCCCCTTCCCTTTTATAGGGGGCACTGGGGAAAATTGTGAATTTAGTGCCCAAAAAAAAAAAAAAAAAAAAGTAAAACACAAAAAAAAACAAAAAAAAGGGGGGGAAAAAAAAGGGCCTTGTAAATGTCTGGAGTGTCACCCAGGTCGGGTGGCACCGTTTAATGTTTTTATGTTTTGCAGGTAAACTCAAAAGAGTTTCATGCACAAGGACCAATGGTAGAGCAGTGGAGGCGTGTCCTGCTCAGTTGGAGCTGTGAGCAGTGAGAGAAGGAGCTAGCAACTTGAGCTCCTGCCTGGAGAGCCCTGAGACCAGCCCAGGAAGAGAAGGAAGGAAGGGGTTTCAACACCAACTTCTATCCAGAGGGAGAGGAGGAGAACAGAAAACTTTGAACATCTTTACCATTTCTGCAAGGAGTTGGAGAGAGGGGGAAAGACCAACAACATCCAGTGTGGAAGGAGGGAGACTCTACATCTTCTACAGGTGGGTGTGGGTGCATTTCCCAAAAAGACTTTGTTGTATCGGTGGGGGGAGGAAAGAAGACCACCGAGGGCCGGAACATCGCGGGGGGTGTGTGTGTGTGTGTGGAAGTGTGTGTGGGGGCCTTGCTTAAAACTGGGCCCCCCCCCACAATTGGAACCCCCCCCACCCCCCACATTTGCCTAGCCTGGGATAGCTGGAGCTACCAGGCTGAAGATTGTTTTCTTAATCACCCAATTAAAGATCGTTAGTAGTGTGTGCCTGGTGGCTCCAGCTACCCCAGGTGAAGACATCTTCTCCCCCCACCTGAAGACCACCCCAAAGACTTTTTGTTTTGCCATCTGGGGAGTGCACCCACCCACAGCTGCGAGGGGAGACCTGCCCTCGCGGTTCCCCCCCCTTCCCACCCCCCCTCTCTCTTTCTCTGTTACATTCTGTTTCTCCCCTCTCTCTCTGAGAGCCCTTCCTTCCAAATTTAATTTTAAAAAAAACAAACCAATTAAGACAACTGAGCAGAGGGAGCAAGGCCTCTCCCCAATTGCCAACGAGGGGAGAGATGCCTCGTTAAGGGCTCCTCTGCTCAGTTTAAACATACGAGGCCATTAAAGACCATTAAGGCCTGTGACTTTGGGGTGGGTGTAGCCCTTAAAGGGAACCCATGATGGCGACCCCATCCACGCCGGTGGCAGGGCCAGCGAAGACATATGCGCAGGTGGCAACCGCTTCCACGGCACCTCCTGCGCCACCCGCTGCCCTGCCACCTTTCAGATTAATTACCAAAAAACACGGGGTCAAGAGCTACACTCACCCCACAATGAGCATTGAGGAGTGCGTGCGGGCGATGGCTGGGGTAGTCGGCCCCTCGGCCATTGTCGCAGCCTCCAAGATGTCTGGAAAGGCCGTGTTCTTCCTGGGGTCGGAGCGGGCGGTGTCCCTGGCCCTCGAAAAGGGGCTCACGGTGGGCGGGACGTTCCTGCCGGTGGACCCTCTCGAGGCCACCGCGCAGAGGGTCATCATATCGAACGTCCCGCCCTTTGTTCCCGCTGAGCTCCTCCTCCCTCACCTACACCAACTGGGGGAGGTAAGGTCAGGGATCAACCCCATACCGCTCGGCCTCAGGGAGAGCAGCCTGCGCCACGTGTTCTCCTTCCGCCGCCAGCTCTTTGTCCGGCTGGCGCGGGAGGAGACGACGGAGGGGAACTTTAATGTGGTGCACGAGGGGACTGCCTACCGCGTCTTTTGGACGTCGGACGGCGTGCGGTGCCATGCCTGCAGGGAGGTGGGGCACATTCGCAAGAACTGCCCCGCCTCCAAGGCCGCCAAACCACCGAAGGCGGCCAAGGCTGGCGCCGCCGCCACCCCTCCCCCTAGTTGCGTCCGCGTGCCGGGAGCCGTAGGTGCGCGGGCATCGTCGGAGGCCTTTGTTTTCAGGGCCTCCGGCGGGGGGGAGGGAGAGCGTCCGACCGGAAAGAAGGCGCGGAAGAAGGCAAAACATCAAGAGGCGGGTCCCCTCGGTGCGCCAGATCATTTGACCACCGCGCTCAGCCCAACCCAGTCACCGGCGAGCGCGTGGTGCCCCGAGCCCGTGCCCGAGCCCTTGAATAACACCACAGAGGGGCCCGGGCACGGGAAAGGAAAGGAAAAGGGGGGGGCGGAGCGGGAGGCCTCGGCAGACATGGGGGTCTCCCTGCCTGCGCGCGCCCCCAGGAACAAAAGGAGGCGCGGCTCCGATGAGGCGGAGGGGGAACAACATCCCTCCGCGGAGGAGTCGGTGCCCGCCGCGTGTCCCGCGTCCCCCACCAGCGCTCCCAAATTGCGCTGCAGGCGCGAAGAGTCTGTCCCCGGGGAGGGTGAGGCAGTCGAGGCTGCCCAGCCGCTGCCTCCTGGGGATGGAGTGGAAGATCTGCCTGTCGTGGGGGGCGTGGGGCCAGCGGAAGAATGCATTGCCGCCGGGCCGGGCGTCCCGGGGACTGAGGCGGGCGGGGCCGAAAAGGCCGAACCTGAGCCCGCCCAGCCAATACCCAACTTCCCCCGGGAGTCGCTCGACCCGGCAGAAACACGAACTGATTTTAATGAAACTGTAGATGCTGGGCCGGGGGGTGGCAGCGGGGAGGGGGAGGAACACCCACCCTCGCCCCTTACTTTGGAGCTGGTGCACTTGGGGAGCCTGGGGATTTCCTATGGCCGGGTCTCTCCTTGTTCCCCAGTTCCTGGGGCGGAGGGGAAACCCCTTCCGCTGTCATTTCCCGACCCAGCACCATTTTTAAAAGAGCCCAGTGGGGACTCCTCTGCCGACGATCCTGGGGGTGGGATCGGGGCAGAGCCAGGGCCGGTTGGAGCGGCTGGTTCATTTGCCGTACCTTGTGCGGTCGATGGGCCGGTTGCTGGCGGCCACCTCCCGGAGGAGGACGGAGACTCGGTGTGGGACGCGGGAGAAGAAATAGAGACCACCGCCAGCGAGGCGGTGGATCTGCTCGCGGCCGCCGCCGAGACCATCCTCATTCCTGCAAAGGAACTCCGGGACTTTTTGGCCCAGAGCCGGGGTCGCTGCAACCAAGCCCGACTGGCCCTGGAAAAATGGTCCGAGCCAGAGCTGATCAAGGCGTCCGTCCGCGCCGCCGTTAAAACCTTGGCCGCGGGCGGGCCCTTGACAAAGGCGCAACACCTTGAGCTGCGCGAGCTCGAGGGACTCCTCGCTGGGCTGCGGAGGGAGCGGAGTTCAACAAAAGACTCCGCTCCCTCCCCCACAATAGGTTAAGGTAGAGGTTGCACTATGCTTTTGCCATGAAGATAACCATAGCCAGCATCAACATCAACGGCGGCAGAGGGGCACGCCGTAGATTTGACAATTTTTCGCTCCTGCGGGAGGGGAAATATGCGGTGTGCTTCCTGCAAGAAACCCACACCGTTCCGGGAGACGAAGCCACGTGGCTCCTGGAATGGCAAGGAGAGGTCCGCATGAGCCACCTCACCGCCATTTCTAGTGGGGTGGCCATCTTGCTGGGCCCGCATTTTCAGCCGGAGATCTTGGGGGTCGAGGAGCCCGTGCCAGGCCGCTTGCTGCACGTAACGGTTCGCCTGGGGGACGTGCCGCTCCATCTCGTGAACGTGTACGCCCCTCATCCCGGCCCGCAGCAAACGCGCTTCTTTGAAGAGGTGTCCGCTCTTCTTGGCTCCGTCGACGTCGGCGACTGCATTGTCCTCGGGGGGGATTTTAACTGCACCCTCGAGGCGAGGGACCGCTCCGGTGCCCCGCAGTGCATGACGGCGATGGAGAAGTTGAGGGACCTGGTCGGGTCCTTCGACTTGGTGGACGTCTGGCGAAATCTCCACCCCGACTCCAGCGCCTTTACTTGGGTGAGGCCTGGAGTTGGATGGTCTAGAGTCGACCGCCTTTACGTGTCTCGGGCGTACGTTTCCTGCGTCCCGGCGGCCTCCATGCGGCCGGTGCCGTGTTCGGACCACCACCTGGTGTGGGCGGAGCTCGCTTCGCTCCGCGCGAGGACGGGGTCCGCGTACTGGCACTTTAACAACCGGCTGCTGGAGGACGTGCGGTTCCAGGACTCGTTCCGTCGATTCTGGTCCGACTGGAGAAGGAAGCAGGGGGGCTTCCCCTCCTTGAGGCTATGGTGGGACGTGGGCAAGGCTCATGTCCGCGTCTTCTGTCAAGAGTACGCGAGGGGGTCGACCAAGAGGCGGGCGGCCAGAGTCGGGCGCCTAGAAAAAGAGGTGCTCGACCTGGAAGCCCGTCTCGGTCAAGTCGTCCAGGACCCGGCCCTGCGGACGGTGTACGAAGCGAAGAAGGCCGCGCTGAAGGACCTGCAGCTCGTCGGGTCCCGAGGCGCGTTCGTGAGGTCGCGGATCCGGTTCCTGCGGGATCTGGACCGCGGCTCCCCCTTCTTCTACTCGCTGGAAAAAAGGCAGAGTGTCCGTAAGCAGCTCTTGACGCTGCTGGCCGACGACGGCTCTCTCTTCTCGGATCCGGAGGGCGTCAACAACAGGGTCCGTGAATATTACGGGGCTCTGTTCTCTCCGGATCCGTCCAGCGAGGAAGCGCGTAGAGTTTTGTGGGAGGACCTGCCGAAGGTCAGCCCGGAGGGCGCCGAAAATCTGGAAGCTCCGCTAAGCCTGGCGGAGCTGACCGGTGCCCTCGCCCGGCTCTCGAGGGGAAAATCCCCGGGGCTGGACGGGCTGACCGTGGAGTTCCACAGGGCGTTCTGGGACGTCCTGGGGAGCGACTACGCGCGGGTCCTGGGGGAAAGTCTGGCGACCGGGGAGATGCCCCTCTCTTGGCGCAGGGCAGTCATCGTCCTGCTGCCTAAGAAGGGTGATCTCCGCCTCCTTAAGAACTGGCGCCCGGTCTCCCTCCTCAGCACGGACTACAAAATCTTCGCCAGGGCGATGTCTGCTTGCCTTGGTGCCGTGCTGGACCACATGATCCACCCCGACCAGTCATACACGGACCCGGGCCGTACAATCCACGATAACATCCATCTGGTCCGGGACCTCATCCATTGTTCCCAGGAGGCTGGTCTGTCGGTCGCCTTCCTATCCCTCGACCAAGAGAAGGCGTTCGACAGGGTGGATCACGACTATCTGCTCGGAACTCTGCGCGATTTCGGGTTCGGGACGCATTTCGTCGCCCGGACCCGACTTTTGTACGCCGCCGCGGAGTGTCTGATTAAGGTTAACGGGTCCTTGACGGCGCCCCTTCGCTTTAGGAGAGGGGTGCGCCAGGGATGCCCCATGTCCGGCCAGTTATACGCCGTTTGCGTGGAGCCTTTCCTGCGCCTCTTGCGGACGAGGTTGACGGGACTGGCTCTGCAAGGGCCGGGCGTGGAGGTCGTCCTCTCGGCTTACGCCGATGACGTGCTCCTCGCGATAGAGGATCCCGCTGACCTGCGGAGGATGCGTGAGTGCCAGGAGATTTACTCGGCCGCGTCCTCCGCCAGGATCAACTGGGAGAAATGTTCCGGACTCCTGGTGGGTCAGTGGCGGGTGGACTCCCTGCCGGAGGAGCTCAGGCCTTTTGCCTGGAGCACGACCCATCTCCTCTATCTGGGAGTCTACCTTAGCCCCGACGAGGGAGCCTGGCCGGCGAACTGGCAGGAGCTGGAGGCCAAGGTCGCCGCTCGCCTAGGGCGCTGGACAGGACTGCTCCGAGTGCTGTCCTACAGGGGTCGAGCGCTAGTCATAAACCAGCTGGTGGCCGCAATGTTGTGGTACCGGCTGGTCACTTTGACCCCTCCCCCTGCGTTTGTCGCCAAGATACAGAAGAAGCTGGTGGACTTCTTCTGGAACAACAGGAAGCACTGGGTCTCTGCCGCGGTCCTGAGTCTCCCGCTTGAGGAGGGCGGTCAGTCGTTGGTGTGCGTCAGCGCCCAGCTCGCGACTTTCCGTCTTCAGACCCTGCAGAGATACCTTTACGTCGAGCCCCCTCCTAGGTGGTGTGCTCTGGCGAGGTATTTCTTCCGCCAGCAGCTCGACCTCAATTATGACACGCAGCTCCTGTTTGTGAACTTGGGGGGTGCCAGGACCGCCCTCCGGGAGCTGCCTGTCTTTTACAGGGAACTCATCAGGGTCTGGAACAAAGTCTCCACCAAGCGCAGCTCTCCGCCGGCTGGAGTGGCGGCCGTCCTGCAGGAGCCGCTGCTCGGGAATCGGTACCTCCACGGCCGAGGTTTCATGTGGCGGTCGGAAGAGAGGGCTGTGGCTGGTGAGGTGACCAGGGTCAGGGACCTGCTCGATGGTGGAGGAGCGGGCTGGATGGCGCCAGACACGCTGGCGCGGCGCCTTAATTCTGCCAACGTCCGCCACGCGGCCGATGCCATCGAGTCGCTAAAAACAGCTCTGGGCCCTGACTCCGTTAGGTGCATCGAGGAGGCTCAAGCACGTGGGGAGATCCCGTCCGAACTGACCCCCGTCCGGACGGAATTCCTCATCGGCGCCAAACCCCGGAACCTCCCTCGGGGGCCGGCGCCTCACAACTTGAGCCGCCTCGGGGAAATCCCCTCCGTGCCTTTCAGTTCCGCGCGGAGGGGTTTCCTGTACGGGCTGCTCCTGCACACCCTCAACTTTGCCATCCTCGCCGGCCGTCCGGACACGCCATGGCGTACCATCTTGCCGTCCGGAGGAGGCGGGGGTCCCCGATGGAGGGCACTCTACGCAGGGGTCCTCCCACTATTCATCGGGGACTTGGCCTGGAGGGTGGTGCACGGAGCAGTGCCGTGCAATAAATTTTTAAGCCGGTTCACGGACTCCCAGGCCGCCTGCAATTTCTGCGGTCTGGAGGAGTCCGTGTTCCATGTTTTTATTGAATGCACAAGGTTGCAGCCCCTGTTCCACTATTTGAAGGGGCTGCTCCTGAAATTCTGGCTGCACTTCAGTCCCACTCTCCTGATCTTTGGGCACCCTGTGCGGAGGGGAGCGGGTAGGTCCGAAGGCCTCCTCGTAGGACTGCTCCTGGGCACGGCCAAGGGTGCCATCAGCCGGTCCAGGCAGCGGGCGGTCGAGGGGGTCGTTCAACCTGACTGCCTGCCTCTCTTCCGCTCTTACATCCGGTCCAGGGTGTCCTTGGAGATGGAGCACGCGGTGTCCACCGGTACGCTCGCGGCCTTCCGCGAGAGGTGGGCACAGGAGGGACTGGAGTGCATCATCACGCCCGGCAACCAAATTTTAATTTGATTTTACGTTTTTTAAGTTTAATTTGTTTTAATTGCCGGTGCTTTTAGTGTCCCCCTCTCCTTTTATAGGGGGCACTGCAAAAAAGGAAAAATTTGATTTTAGTGCCCAAAAAAAAAAAAAACACAAAAAAAAAACCCAAAAAAAACAAAAAAGGGCCTTGTAAATGTCTTGTGTGTGTCATCCAGGTCGGGTGGCACGGATACATGTTTTATGTTTTCGCAGGTAAACTCAAAAGAGTTTCATGCACAAGGACCAATGGTAGAGCAGTGGAGGCGTGTCCTGCTCAGTTGGAGCTGTGAGCAGTGAGAGAAGGAGCTAGCAACTTGAGCTCCTGCCTGGAGAGCCCTGAGACCAGCCCAGGAAGAGAAGGAAGGAAGGGGTTTCAACACCAACTTCTATCCAGAGGGAGAGGAGGAGAACAGAAAACATTTAACATCTTTTTACCATTCTGCAAGGAGTTGGAGAGAGGGGGAAAAGACCAACAACATCCAGTGTGGAAGGAGGGAGACTCTACCATTCTACAGGTGGGTGTGGGTGCATTTCCCAAAAAGACTTTGTTGTATCGGTGGGGGGAGGAAAGAAGACCACTGAGGGCCGGAACATCGCGGGGGGTGTGTGTGTGTGTGGAAGTGTGCGTGGGGGCCGTGCTTACAACTAGGCCCCCCCCCACAATTGGAACCCCCCCCACCCCCCACATTTGCCTAGCCTGGGATAGCTGGAGCGACCAGGCTGAAGATTGTTTTCTTAATCACCCAATTAAAGATCGTTAGTAGTGTGTGCCTGGTGGCTCCAGCTACCCCAGGTGAAGACATCTTCTCCCCCCACCTGAAGACCACCCCAAAGACTTTTTGTTTTGCCATCTGGGGAGTGCACCCACCCACAGCTGCGAGGGGAGACCTGCCCTCGCAGTCCCCCCCACCCCTTCCCACCCCCCTCTCTCTTTCTCTGTTACACTGTTTCTCCCCTCTCTCTCTGAGAGCCCTTCCTTCCAAATTTAATTTAAAAAATAAACCAATTAAGACAACTGAGCAGAGGGAGCAATGCCCCTCCCCAATTGCCAACTAGGGGAGAGGTACCTCGTTAAGAGCTCCTCTGCTTCAGTCTTTTAGATAAGAGGCCTAATTAAGACCATTAAGGCCTGTGACTTTGGGGTGGGTGTAGCCCTTAAAGGGACCCCGTGATGGCGACCCCATCCACGCCGGTGGCAGGGCCAGCAAGGACGTATGCGCAGGCGGTGTCCACATCCACGGCACCTCCTGCGCCACCCGCTGCCCTGCCACCATTTAGATTAATTACTAAAAAACACGGGGTCAAGAGCTACACTCACCCCACAATGACCATCGAGGAGTGCGTGCGGGCGATGGCTGGGGTAGTCGGCCCCTCGGCCATTGTCGCAGCCTCCAAGATGTCTGGGAAGGCCGTGTTCTTCCTGGGGTCGGAGCGGGCGGTGTCCCTGGCCCTTGAAAAGGGGCTCACGGTGGGCGGGACGTTCCTGCCGGTGGACCCTCTCGAGGCCACCGCGCAGAGGGTCATCATTTCAAACGTCCCGCCCTTTGTTCCCGCTGAGCTCCTCCTCCCTCACCTACACCAACTGGGGGAGGTAAGGTCGGGGATCAACCCCATACCGCTCGGCCTCAGGGAGAACAGCCTGCGCCACGTGTTCTCCTTCCGCCGCCAGCTCTTTGTCCGGCTGGCGCGGGAGGAGACGACGGAGGGGAACTTTAATGTGGTGCACGAGGGGACTGCCTACCGCGTCTTTTGGACGTCGGACGGCGTGCGGTGCCATGCCTGCAGGGAGGTGGGGCACGTTCGCAAGAACTGCCCCGCCTCCAAGGCCGCCAAACCACCGAAGGCGGCCAAGGCTGGCGCCGCCGCCACCCCTCCCCCTAGTTGCGTCCGCGTGCCGGGAGCCGTAGGTGTGCGGGCATCGTCGGAGACCTTTGTTTTCAGGGCCTCCGGCGGGGGGGAGGGAGAGCGTCCGAGCGGAAAGAAGGCGCGGAAGAAGGAGAAACATCTAGAGGCGGGTCCCCTCGGTGCGCCGGAAAGTTTGACCACCGCGCTCAGCCCAACCCAGTCACCGGCGAGCGCGGGGTGCCCCGAGCCCGTGCCCGGGCCCTTGAATAACACCACAGAGGGGTCCAGGCGCGGGCAAGTAAAGAAAAAGGGGGGGGGCGGAGCGGGAGGCCTCGGCAGACATGGGGGTCTCCCTGCCTCCGCGCGCCCCCAGGAACAAAAGGAGGCACGGCTCCGATGAGACGGAGGGGGAACAACATCCCTCCGTGGAGGAGTTGGTGCCCGCCGCGTGTCCCGCGTCCCCAACCAGCGCCCCCAAGCAGCGCCGTAGGCGGGAGGAGTCTGTACCCGGGGAGGGTGAGGCAGTCGAGGCTGCCCAGCCGCTGCCTCCTGGGGAGGGCATGGAAGATCTGCCTGTCGTGGGGGGCGTGGGGCCAGTGGAAGAATGCGTAGCCGCCGGGTCGAGCGTCCCGGGGACCGAGGCGGGCGGGGCCGAAAAGGCCGAACCTGAGCCCGCCCAGCCAATACCCAACTTCCCCCGGGAGTCGCTCGACCCGGCAGAAACACGAACAAATATTCATGACACTGTAGATGCTGGGCCGGGGGGTGGCAGCGGGGAGGGGGAGGAACACCCACCCTCACCTCTTACTTTGGAGCTGGAGCACTTGGGGAGCCTGGGGATCTCCTATGGCCGGGTCTCTCCTTGTTCTCCGGTTCCTGGGGCGGGGGGGAACCCCTTCCGCTGTCATTTCCCGACCCAGCACCATTTTTAAAAGAGCCCAGTGGGGACTCCTCTGCCGACGATCCTGGGGGTGGGATCGGGGCAGTGCCAGGGCCGGTTGGAGCGGCCGGTTCATTTGCCGTACCTTGTGCGGTCGATGGGCTGGCTGCTGGCGGCCACCTCCCGGAGGAGGACGGGGACTCGGTGGGGGACGCGGGTGAAGACCTAGAGACCACCGCCAGCGAGGCGGTGGATCTGCTCGCGGCCGCCGCAGAGACCATCCTCATTCCTGCAAAGGAACTCCGGGACTTTTTGGCCCAGAGCCGGGGTCGCTGCAACCAAGCCCGACTGGCCCTGGAAAAATGGTCCGAGCCAGAGCTGATCAAGGCGTCCGTCCGCGCCGCCGTCAAAACCTTGGCCGCGGGCGGGCCCCTGACAAAGGCGCAACACCTTGAGCTGCGCGAGCTCGAGGGACTCCTCGCTGGGCTGCGGAGGGAGCGGAGTTCAACAAAAGACTCCGCTCCCTCCCCCACAATAGGTTAAGGTTGCACTATGCTTTTGCCATGAAGATAACCATAGCCAGCCTCAACATCAACGGCGGCAGAGGGGCACGCCGTAGATTTGACAATTTTTCGCTCCTGCGGGAGGGGAAATATGCGGTGTGCTTCCTGCAAGAAACCCACACCGTTCCGGGAGACGAAGCCACGTGGCTCCTGGAATGGCAAGGAGAGGTCCGCATGAGCCACCTCACCGCCATTTCTAGTGGGGTGGCCATCTTGCTGGGCCCGCATTTTCAGCCGGAGATCTTGGGGGTCGAGGAGCCCGTGCCAGGCCGCTTGCTGCACGTAACGGTTCGCCTGGGGGACGTGCCGCTCCATCTCGTGAACGTGTACGCCCCTCATCCCGGCCCGCAGCAAACGCGCTTCTTTGAAGAGGTGTCCGCTCTTCTTGGCTCCGTCGACGTCGGCGACTGCATTGTCCTCGGGGGGGATTTTAACTGCACCCTCGAGGCGAGGGACCGCTCCGGTGCCCCGCAGTGCATGACGGCGATGGAGAAGTTGAGGGACCTGGTCGGGTCCTTCGACTTGGTGGACGTCTGGCGAAATCTCCACCCCGACTCCAGCGCCTTTACTTGGGTGAGGCCTGGAGTTGGATGGTCTAGAGTCGACCGCCTTTACGTGTCTCGGGCGTACGTTTCCTGCGTCCCGGCGGCCTCCATGCGGCCGGTGCCGTGTTCGGACCACCACCTGGTGTGGGCGGAGCTCGCTTCGCTCCGCGTGAGGACGGGGTCCGCGTACTGGCACTTTAACAACCGGCTGCTGGAGGACGTGCGGTTCCAGGACTCGTTCCGTCGATTCTGGTCCGACTGGAGAAGGAAGCAGGGAGGCTTCCCCTCCTTGAGGCTATGGTGGGACGTGGGCAAGGCTCACGTCTGCATCTTCTGTCAAGAGTACGCGAGGGGGTCGACCAAGAAGCGGGCGGCCAGAGTCGGGCGCCTAGAAAAAGAGGTGCTCGACCTGGAAGCCCGTCTCGGTCAAGTCGTCCAGGACCCGGCCCTGCGGACGGTGTACGAAGCGAAGAAGGCCGCGCTGAAGGACCTGCAGCTCGTCGGGTCCCGAGGCGCGTTCGTGAGGTCGCGGATCCGGTTCCTGCGGGATCTGGACCGCGGCTCCCCCTTCTTCTACTCGCTGGAAAAAAGGCAGAGTATCCGTAAGCAGCTCTTGACGCTGCTGGCCGACGACGGCTCTCTCGTCTCGGATCCGGAGGGCGTCAACAACAGGGCCCGTGAATATTACGGGGCTCTGTTCTCTCCGGATCCGTCCAGCGAGGAAGCGCGTAGAGTTTTGTGGGAGGACCTGCCGAAGGTCAGCCCGGAGGGCGCCGAAAATCTGGAAGCTCCGCTAAGCCTGGCGGAGCTGACCGGTGCCCTCGCCCGGCTCTCGAGGGGAAAATCCCCGGGGCTGGACGGGCTGACCGTGGAGTTCCATAGGGCGTTCTGGGACGTCCTGGGGAGCGACTACACGCGGGTCCTGGGGGAAAGTCTGGCGACCGGGGAGATGCCCCTCTCTTGGCGCAGGGCAGTCATCGTCCTGCTGCCTAAGAAGGGCGATCTCCGCCTCCTTAAGAACTGGCGCCCGGTCTCCCTCCTCAGCACGGACTACAAAATCTTCGCCAGGGCGATGTCTGCTCGCCTTGGTGCCGTGCTGGACCACATGATCCACCCCGACCAGTCCTACACGGTCCCGGGCCGGACAATCCACGATAACATCCATCTGGTCCGGGACCTCATCCATTGTTCCCAGGAGGCTGGTCTGTCGGTCGCCTTCCTATCCCTCGACCAAGAGAAGGCGTTCGACAGGGTGGATCACGACTATCTGCTCGGAACTCTGCGCGCTTTCGGGTTCGGGACGCATTTCGTCGCCCGGATCCGACTTTTGTATGCCGCCGCGGAGTGTCTGATTAAGGTTAACGGGTCCTTGACGGCGCCCCTTCGCTTTAGGAGAGGGGTGCGCCAGGGATGCCCCATGTCCGGCCAGTTATACGCCGTTTGCGTGGAGCCTTTCCTGCGCCTCTTGCGGACGAGGTTGACGGGACTGGCTCTGCAAGGGCCGGGCGTGGAGGTCGTCCTCTCGGCTTACGCCGATGACGTGCTCCTCGCGATAGAGGATCCCGCTGACCTGCGGAGGATGCGTGAGTGCCAGGAGATTTACTCGGCCGCGTCCTCCACCAGGATCAACTGGGAGAAATGTTCCGGACTCCTGGTGGGTCAGTGGCGGGTGGACTCCCTGCCGGAGGAGCTCAGGCCTTTTGCCTGGAGCACGACCCATCTCCTCTATCTGGGAGTCTACCTTAGCCCCGACGAGGGAGCCTGGCCGGCGAACTGGCAGGAGCTGGAGGCCAAGGTCGCCGCTCGCCTAGGGCGCTGGACAGGACTGCTCCGAGTGCTGTCCTACAGGGGTCGAGCGCTAGTCATAAACCAGCTGGTGGCCGCAATGCTGTGGTACCGGCTGGTCACTTTGACCCCTCCCCCTGCGTTTGTCGCCAAGATACAGAAGAAGCTGGTGGACTTCTTCTGGAACAACAGGAAGCACTGGGTCTCTGCCGCAGTCTTGAGTCTCCCGCTTGAGGAGGGCGGTCAGTCGTTGGTGTGCGTCAGCGCCCAGCTCGCGACTTTCCATCTTCAGACCCTGCAGAGATACCTTTACGTCGAGCCCCCTCCTAGGTGGTGCGCTCTGGCGAGGTATTTCTTCCGCCAGCAGCTCGACCTCAATTATGACACGCAGCTCCTGTTTGTGAACTTGGGGGGTGCCAGGACCGCCCTCCGGGAGCTGCCTGTCTTTTACAGGGAACTCATCAGGGTCTGGAACAAAGTCTCCACCAAGCGCAGCTCTCCGCCGGCTGGAGTGGCGGCCGTCCTGCAGGAACCGCTGCTCGGGAATCCGTACCTCCACGGCCGAGGCTTTATGTGGCGGTCGGAAGAGAGGGCTGTGGCTGGTGAGGTGACCAGGGTCAGGGACCTGCTCGATGGCGGAGGAGCGGGCTGGATGGCGCCAGACACGCTGGCGCGGCGCCTAAATTCTGCCAACGTCCGCCACGCGGCCGATGCCATCGAGTCGCTAAAAACAGCTCTGGGCCCTGACTCCGTTAGGTGCATCGAGGAGGCTCAAGCACGGGGGGAGATCCCGTCCGAACTGACCCCCGTCCGGACGGAATTCCTCATCGGCGCCAAACCCCGGAACCTCCCTCGGGGGCCGGCGCCTCACAACTTGAGCCGCCTCGGGGAAATCCCCTCCGTGCCTTTCAGGGGTTTCCTGTACGGGCTGCTCCTGCACACCCTCAACTTTGCCATCCTCGCCGGCCGTCCGGACACGCCATGGCGTACCATCTTGCCGTCCGGAGGAGGCGGGGGTCCCCGATGGAGGGCACTCTACGCAGGGGTCCTCCCACTATTCATCGGGGACTTGGCCTGGAGGGTGGTGCATGGAGCAGTGCCGTGCAATAAGTTTTTAAGCCGGTTCACGGACTCCCAGGCCGCCTGCAATTTCTGCGGTCTGGAGGAGTCCGTGTTCCATGTTTTTATTGAATGCACAAGGTTGCAGCCCCTGTTCCACTATTTGAAGGGGCTGCCCCTGAAATTCTGGCTGCACTTCAGTCCCACTCTCCTGATCTTTGGGCACCCTGTGCAGAGGGGAGCGGGTAGGTCCGAAGGCCTCCTCGTAGGACTGCTCCTGGACACGGCCAAGGGTGCCATCAGCCGGTCCAGGCAGCGGGCGGTCGAGGGGGTCGTTCAACCTGACTGCCTGCCTCTCTTCCGCTCTTACATCCGGTCCAGGGTGTCCTTGGAGATGGAGCACGCGGTGTCCACCGGTACGCTCGCGGCCTTTCGCGAGAGGTGGGCACCGGAGGGACTGGAGTGCATCATCACGCCCGGCAACCAAATTTTAATTTGATTTTACGTTTTTAAATTTAATTTGTTTTAATTGCCGGTGCTTTTAGTGTCCCCCTTCCCTTTTATAGGGGGCACTGGAAAAATTTGATTTTAGCACCCCAAAAAAAAACAAAAACCAAAAAAAAAAAAAAAGGGGCCTTGAAAATGTCTGGAGTGTCACCCAGGTCGGGTGGCATGGTTTTAATGTTTTATGTTTTTGCAGGTTAACTCAAAAGAGTTTCATGCACAAGGACCAATGGTAGAGCAGTGGAGGCGTGTCCTGCACAGTTGGAGCTGAGCTGCAGTGAGGAGAGGAGCAGCTACCAACCTTAGCTCCTGCCTTGAAAGGCCTGGAGAGCCCTGAGAACAGCCGAGGAAGAGAAGGAAGGAAGGGGCTTCACCACCAACTTTCACCCAGAGGGAGAGGAGGAAAAAGCAGAAAACTTTTACTAACTTTTATCATTTCTGCAAAGAGTTGGAGAGAGGGGGAAAGACCAAAACAACATCTAGTGTGGAAGGAGGGAGACTCTACATCTTCTACAGGTGGGTGTGGGTGCATTTCCCAAAAAGACTTTGTTATATCGGTGGGGGGAGGAAAGAAGACCACTGAGGGCCGGAACATCGCGCGGGGTTGGTGTGTGTGGAAGTGTGTGTGGGGGCCTTGCTTACAACTAGGCCCCCCCCACAATTGAACCTCCCCCCAATTGCCTAGCCTGGGATAGCTGGAGCTACCAGGCTGAAGATTTTATTCACCACTTATTTAACATCATTAGGAGTGTGTGCCTGGTGGCTCTAGCTGCCCCAGGTGAAGACATCTTCTCCCCTCACCCGAAGACCATCCCAAAGACTATTTTGTGTTTTATCATCTGGGGATTGCACCCACCACAGCTGCGAGGGGAGACCTGCCCTCGCAGTTCCCCCCACTTCCCACCCCCCTCTCTCTTTCTCTGTTACTCTGTTTCTCCCCTCTCTCTCTGAGACCCCTTCCTCCCAAATTAATTTGTAAAAAATATAAAACAATTGAGACAACTGAGCAGAGGGAGCAAGGCCCCTCCCCAATTGCCAACTAGGGGAGAGGTGTGCCTCGTTAAGAGCTCCTCTGCTCAGTCTAATCAAACGAGGCCTAATTAAGACCATTAAGGCCTGTGACTTTGGGGTGGGTGTAGCCCTTAAAGGGACCCCGTGATGGCAACCCCATCCACGTCCCGCCCTACCAACCTTAGCTCCTGCCTTGGAAGGCCTGGAGAGCCCTGAGAACAGCTCAGGAAGAGAAAGAAGGAATGGGCTTCACCACCAACTTTCACCCAGAGGGAGAGGAGGGAAGCAGAAAACTTTTAACATCTTTACCTTTTCTACAAAGAGTTGGAGAGAGGGGGAAAGACCAACAACAAAATCCAGTGTGGAAGGAGGGAGACTCTACCATTCTACAGGTGGGTGTATTGGTGCAGTCCCCAATAGACTTTGTTGTATCGGTGGGGGGAGGAAAGAAGACCACTGAGGGCCGGAACATCGCGGGGGGGTGTGTGTGTGTGGAAGTGTGTGTGGGGGTCTTGCCCACAGCTAGGCCCCACACACAATTGAACACCCCTCCCCCATTGCCTAGCCTGGGATAGCTGGAGCTACCAGGCTCAAGAATATTTACCACCTATTTAACATCGTTAGGAGTGTGTGCCTGGTGGCTCTAGCTGCCCCAGGTGAAGACATCTTCTCCCCTCACCCGAAGACCACCCCAAAGACTATTTTGTGTTTTGCCATCTGGGGATTGCACCCACCCACAGCTGCGAGGGGAGACCTGCCCTCGCAGTTCCCCCCCCCTTCCCACCCCCCTTTCTCTATCTCTCTCTCTCTGTCTCTCCCCTCTCTCTCTGCGACCCCTTCCTCCTAATTTAAAAAAAAAAACAAACAAAAAAACAACTGAGCAGAGGGAGCAAGGCCCCTCCCCAATTGCCAACTAGGGGAGAGGTGTGCCTCGTTAAGAGCTCCTCTGCTCAGTCTATATACGAGGCCAATCAAGACCATTAAGGCCTGTGACTTTGGGGTGGGTGTAGCCCTTAAAGGGACCCCGTGATGGCGACCCCATCCACCCCGGTGGCGGGGCCAGCGAGGACATATGCGCAGGCGGTGTCCACATCCACGGCACCTCCTGCGCCACCCGCTGCCCTGCCACCTTTTCAACTAATCACGAAAAAACACGGGGTCAAGAGCTACACTCACCCCACAATGAGCATCGAGGAGTGCGTGCGGGCGATGGCTGTGGTAGTCGGCCCCTCGGCCATTGTCGCAGCCTCCAAGATGTCTGGGAAGGCCATGTTCTTTCTGGGGTCGGAGCGGGCGGTGTCCCTGGCCCTTGAAAAGGGGCTCACGGTGGGCGGCACGTTCCTGCCGGTGGACCCTCTCGAGGCCACCGCGCAGAGGGTCATCGTGTCAAACGTCCCGCCCTTTGTTCCCGCTGGGCTCCTCCTCCCTCACCTACACCAACTGGGGGAGGTAAGGTCGGGGATCAACCCCATACCGCTCGGCCTCAGGGAGAACAGCCTGCGCCACGTGTTCTCCTTCCGCCGCCAGCTCTTTGTCCGGCTGGCGCGGGAGGACACGACGGAAGGGCACTTTAATGTGGTGCACGAGGGGACTGCCTACCGCGTCTTCTGGACGTCGGACGGCGTGCGGTGCCATGCCTGTAGGGAGGTGGGGCATGTTCGTAAGAACTGCCCCGCCTCCAAGACCGCCAAACCACCGAAGGCGGCCAAGGCTGGCGCCGCCGCCACCCCTCCCCCTAGTTGCGTCCGCGTGCCGGGAGCCGTAGGTGCGCGGGCAGCGTCGGAGGCCTTTGTTTTCAGGGCCTCCGGCAGGGGGGAGGGAGAGCGTCCGACCGGAAAGAAGGCGCGGAACAAGGCGAAACATCTGGAGGCGGGTCCCCTCGGTGCGCCAGAATGTTTGACCACTGCGCTCGGCCCAACCCAGCCACCGGCGAGCGCGGGGTGCCCTGAGCCCGTGCCCGAGCCCTTGAACAACACCGCAGAGGGGCCCGGGCGCGGGCAAGAAAAGGAAAAGGGGGGAGCGGAGCTGGAGGCCTCGGCAGACATGGAGGTCTCCCTGCCTCAGCGCACCCCCAGCAACAAAAGGAGGCGCCGCTCCGATGAGGCGGAGGGGGAACAACATCCCTCCGCGGAGGAGTCGGTGCCCGCCGCGTGTCCCGCGTCCCCCACCAGCGCCCCCAAGCAGCGCCGTAGGCGGGAGGAGTCTGTCCCCGGGGAGGGTGAGACAGTCGAGGCTGCCCAGCCTCTGCCTCCCAGGGATGGCGTGGAAGATCTGCCTGTCGTGGGGGGCGTGGGGATCGCGGAGGAAAGCATTGCCGCCGGGCCGGGCGTCCCGGGGACTGAGGCGGGCGGGGCTGAAAAGGCCGAACCTGAGCCCGCCCAGCCAATATCCAACTTCCCCCGGGATTTGCTCGACCCGGCAGAAACACAAATTAACAATTTTAATGAAACTGTACATGCTGGGCCGGGAGGTGGCAGCGGGGAAGGGGAGGAACACCCACCCTCGCCCCTTACTTTGGAGCTGGAGCACTTGGGGAGCCTGGGGATTTCCTATGGCCGGGTCTCTCCTTGTTCCCCGGTTCCTGGGGCGGTGGGGGAACCCCTTCCGCTGTCGTTTCCCGACCCAGCACCATTTTTTAAAGAGCCCAGTGGGGACTCCTCTGCCGACGATCCTGGGGGTGGGATCGGGGCAGAGCCAGGGCCGGTTGGAGCGGCCGGGTCATTTGCCGTGCCTTGTGCGGTCGACGGGCCGGCTGCTGGCGGCCACCTCCCGGAGGAGGACGGAGACTCGGTGGGGGACGCGGGAGAAGAACTAGAGACCACCGCCAGGGAGGCGGTGGATCTGCTCGCGGCCGCCGCTGAGGCCCTCCTCATTCCTGCAAAGGAACTCCGGGACCTTTTGGCCCAGAGCCGGGGTCGCTGCGACCAAGCCCGACTGGCCCTGGAAAAATGGTCCGAGCCAGAGCTGATCAAGGGGTCCGTCCGCGCCGCCGCTAAAACCTTGGCCGCGGGCGGGCCCTTGACAAAGGAGCAACACCTTGAGCTGCGCGAGCTCGAGGGACTCCTCGCTGGGCTGCGGAGGGAGCGGAGTTCAACAAAAGACTCCGCTCCCTCCCCCACAATAGGTTAGGTAGAGGTTGCACTATGCTTTTGCCATGAAGATAACCATAGCCAGCCTCAACATCAACGGCGGCAGAGGGGCACGCCGTAGATTTGACAATTTTTCGCTCCTGCGGGAGGGGAAATATGCGGTGTGCTTCCTGCAAGAAACCCACACCGTTCAGGGAGACGAAGCCATGTGGCTCCTGGAATGGCAAGGAGAGGTCCGCATGAGCCACCTCACCGCCATTTCTAGTGGGGTGGCCATCTTGCTGGGCCCGCATTTTCAGCCGGAGATCTTGGGGCTTGAGGAGCCCGTGCCAGGCCGCTTGCTGCATGTAACGGTTCGCCTGGGGGACGTGCCGCTCCACCTCATGAACGTGTACGCCCCACAGCCCGGCCCGCAGCAGACGCGCTTCTTTGAAGAGGTGTCCGCTCTTCTTGGCTCCGTCGACGTCGGCGACTGCATTGTCCTCGGGGGGGATTTTAACTGCACCCTCGAGGCGAGGGACCGCTCCGGTGCCCCGCAGTGCATGACGGCGATGGAGAAGTTGAGGGACCTGGTCGGGTCCTTCGACTTGGTGGACGTCTGGCGAAATCTCCACCCCGACTCCAGCGCCTTTACTTGGGTGAGGCCTGGAGTAGGATGGTCCAGAGTCGACCGCCTTTACGTGTCTCGGGCGTACGTTTCCTGTGTCCCGGCGGCCTCCATGCGGCCGGTGCCATGTTCGGACCACTACCTGGTGTGGGCGGAGCTCGCTTCGCTCCGCGCGAGGACGGGGTCCGCGTACTGGCACTTTAACAACCGGCTGCTGGAGGACGTGCGGTTCCAGGACTCGTTCCGTCGATTCTGGTCCGACTGGAGAAGGAAGCAGGGGGGCTTCCCCTCCTTGAGGCTATGGTGGGACATGGGCAAGGCTCACGTCCGCGTCTTCTGTCAAGAGTACGCGAGGGGGTCGACCAAGAGGCGGGCGGCCAGAGTCGGGCGCCTAGAAAAAGAGGTGCTCGACCTGGAATCCCGTCTCGGTCAAGTCGTCCAGGACCCGGCCCTGCGGACGGTGTACGAAGCGAAGAAGGCCGCGCTGAAGGACCTGCAGCTCGTCGGGTCCCGAGGCGCGTTCGTGAGGTCGCGGATCCGGTTCCTGCGGGATCTGGACCGCGGCTCCCCCTTCTTCTACTCGCTGGAAAAAAGGCAGAGTGTCCGTAAGCAGCTCTTGACGCTGCTGGCCGACGACGGCTCTCTCGTCTCGGATCCGGAGGACGTCAACAACAGGGCCCGTGAATATTACGGGGCTCTGTTCTCTCCGGATCCGTCCAGCGAGGAAGCGCGTAGAGTTTTGTGGGAGGACCTGCCGAAGGTCAGCCCAGAGGGCGCCGAAAATCTGGAAGCTCCGCTAAGCCTGGCGGAGCTGACCAGTGCCCTCGACCGGCTCTCGAGGGGAAAATCCCCGGGGCTGGACGGGTTGACCGTGGAGTTCCATAGGGCGTTCTGGGACGTCCTGGGGAGCGACTACGCGCGAGTCCTGGGGGAAAGTCTGGCGACCGGGGAGATGCCCCTCCCTTAGCGCAGGGCAGTCATCGTCCTGCTGCCTAAGAAGGGCGATCTCCGCCTCCTTAAGAACTGGCGCCCGGTCTCCCTCCTCAGCACGGACTACAAAATCTTCGCCAGGGCGATGTCTGCTCGCCTTGGTGCCGTGCTGGACCACATGATCCACCCCGACCAGTCCTACACGGTCCCGGGCCGGACAATCCACGATAACATCCATCTGGTCCGGGACCTCATCCATTGTTCCCAGGAGGCTGGTCTGTCGGTCGCCTTCCTATCCCTTGACTAAGAGAAGGCGTTCGACAGGGTGGATCACGACTATCTGCTCGGAACTCAGCGCGCTTTCGGGTTCGGGACGCATTTCGTCGCCCGGATCCGACTTTTGTACGCCGCCACGGAGTGTCTGATTAAGGTTAACGGGTCCTTGACGGCGCCCCTTCGCTTTAGGAGAGGGGTGCGCCAGGGATGCCCCATGTCCGGCCAGTTATACGCCGTTTGCGTGGAGCCTTTCCTGCGCCTCTTGCGGACGAGGTTGACGGGACTGGCTCTGCAAGGGCCGGGCGTGGAGGTCGTCCTCTCGGCTTACGCCGATGACGTGCTCCTCGCGGTAGAGGATCCTGCTGACCTGCGGAGGATGCGTGAGTGCCAGGAGATTTACTCGGCCGCGTCCTCCGCCAGGATCAACTGGGAGAAATGTTCCGGACTCCTGGTGGGTCAGTGGCGTGTGGACTCCCTGCCGGAGGAGCTCAGGCCTTTTGCCTGGAGCACGACCCATCTCCTCTATCTGGGAGTCTACCTTAGCCCCGACGAGGGAGCCTGGCCGGCGAACTGGCAGGAGCTGGAGGCCAAGGTCGCCGCTCGCCTAGGGCGCTGGACAGGACTGCTCCGAGTGCTGTCCTACAGGGGTCGAGCGCTAGTCATAAACCAGCTGGTGGCCGCAATGTTGTGGTACCGGCTGGTCACTTTGACCCCTCCCCCTGCGTTTGTCGCCAAGATACAGAAGAAGCTGGTGGACTTCTTCTGGAACAACAGGAAGCACTGGGTCTCTGCTGCGGTCTTGAGTCTCCCGCTTGAGGAGGGCGGTCAGTCGTTGGTGTGCGTCAGCACCCAGCTCGCGACTTTCCATCTTCAGACCCTGCAGAGATACCTTTACGTCGAGCCCCCTCCTAGGTGGTGCGCTCTGGCGACGTATTTCTTCCGCCAGCAGCGCGACCTCAACTACGACACGCAGCTCCTGTTTGTGAACTTGGGGGGTGTCAGGACCGCCCTCCGGGAGCTGCCTGTCTTTTACAGGGACCTCATCAGGGTCTGGAACAAAGTCTCCACCAAGTGTAGCTCTCCGCCGGCTGGAGTGGCGGCTGTCCTGCAGGAGCCGCTGCTCGGGAATCCGTACCTCCACGACCGAGGTTTTATGTGGCGGTCGGAAGAGAGGGCTGTGGCTGGTGAGGTGACCAGGGTCAGGGACCTGCTCGATGGTGGAGGAGCGGGCTGGATGGCGCCAGACACGCTGGCGCGGCGCCTAAATTCTGCCAACGTCCGCCACGCGGCCGATGCCATCAAGTCGCTAAAAACAGCTCTGGGCCCTGACTCCGTTAGGTGCATCGAGGAGGCTCAAGCACGTGGGGAGATCCCGTCCGAATTGACCCCCGTCCGGACGGAATTCCTCATCGGCGCCAAACCCCGGAACCTCCCTCGGGGGCCGGCGCCTCACAACTTGAGCCGCCTCGGGGAAATCCCCTCCGTGCCTTTCAGTTCCGCGCGGAGGGGTTTTTTGTACGGGCTGCTCCTGCACACTCTCAACTTTGTCATCCTCGCCTGCCGTCCGGACACGCCATGGCGTACCATCTTGCCGTCCGGAGGAGGCGGGGGTCCCCGATGGAGGGCACTCTACGCAGGGGTCCTCCCACTATTCATCGGGGACTTGGCCTGGAGGGTGGTGCACGGAGCAGTGCCGTGCAACAAATTTTTAAGCCGGTTCACGGACTCCCAGGCCGCCTGCAATTTCTGCGGTCTGGAAGAGTCCGTGTTCCATGTTTTTATGGAATGCACAAGGTTGCAGCCACTGTTTTATTATTTGAAGGGGCTGTTCCTGAAATTCTGGCTGCACTTCAGTCCCACTCTCCTGATCTTTTGGCACCCTGTGCGGAGGGGAGCGGGTAGGTCCGAAGGCCTCCTCATAGGACTGCTCCTGGGCACGGCCAAGGGTGCCATCAGCCGGTCCAGGCAGCGGGCGGTCGAGGGGGTCGTTCAACCTGACTGCCTGCCTCTCTTCCGCTCTTACATCCGGTCCAGGGTGTCCTTGGAGATGGAGCACGCGGTGTCCACCGGTACGCTCGCGGCCTTCCGCGAGAGGTGGGCACCGGAGGGACTGGAGTGCATCATCACGCCCGGCAACCAAATTTTAATTAGATTTTACGTTTTAAAGTTTAATTTGTTTTAATTGCCGGTGCTTTTAGTGTCCCCCTCCCCTTTTATAGGGGGCACTTGGAAAAATGTGATTTTAGTGCCCAAAAAAAAAAACCAAAAAAAAAGAAAAACAAAAAAAACCCACAACAAAAGGAAAAAAAAAAAGGGGCCTTGAAAATGTCTGCTGTGTCATCCAGGGCGGGTGGCACGGTTTAACGTTTATGTTTTTTTTTCAGGTAAACTCAAAAGAGTTTCATGCACCAATGGTGGAGCAGTGGAGGCGTGTCCTAATCAGTTGGAGCTGAGCTGCTGAGAGAGGAGCAGCTCCTGCCTTGGAATGCCTGGAGAGCCCTGAGAACAGCCCAGGAAGAGAAGGAAGGAAGGGGCTTCACCACCAACTTTCACCCAGAGGGAGAGGAGGGAAGCAGAAAACTTTTACCAACTTACCATTCTACAAAGAGTTGGAGAGAGGGGGAAAGACCAACAACAACATCCAGTGTGGAAGGAGGGAGACTCTATCATTCTACAGGTGGGTATATTGGTGCAGTCCTCGATAGACTTTGTTATATCGGTGGGGGGAGGAAAGAAGACCACTGAGGGCCGGAACATCACGGGGGGTGTGTGTGTGTGGATAGTGTGTGTGGGGGCCTTGCTTACAACTAGGCCCCACACACAATTGAACCTCCCCCCAATTGCCTAGCCTGGGATAGCTGGAGCTACCAGGCTGAAGATTTTCTTAATCACCCATTTAAACATCGTTAGGAGTGTGTGCCTGGTGGCTCGAGCTGCCCCAGGTGAAGACATCTTCTCCCCTCACCCGAAGACCACCCCAAAGACTATTTGTGTTTTGCCATCTGGGGATTGCACCCACCCACAGCTGCGAGGGGAGACCTGCCCTCGCAGTTCCCCCCCCTTCCCACCCCCCTCTCTCTTTCTCTGTTACTCTCTGTTTCTCCCCTCTCTCTCTGAGAGCCCTTTTCCTCCCAAATTGATTGGAAAAATATAAAACAATTAAGACAACTGAGCAGAGGGAGCAAGGCCCCTCCCCAATTGTCAACTAGGGGAGAGGTGTGCCTCGTTAAGAGCTCCTCTGCTCAGTCTATTAAACGAGGCCATTTAAAGACCATTAAGGCCTGTGACTTTGGGGTGGGTGTAGCCCTTAAAGGGACCCCGTGATGGCGACTCCATCCACGCCGGTGGCGGGGTCAGCAAAGACATATGCGCAGGCGGCGTCGACATCCACGGTGCCTCCTGCGCCACCCGCTGCCCTGCCCCCATTCAGATTAATTACGAGAAAACACGGGGTCAAGAGCTACACTCACCCCACAATGAGCATTGAGGAGTGCGTGCGGGCGATGGCTGGGGTAGTCGGCCCCTCGGCCATTGTCACAGCCTCCAAGATGTCTGGGAAGGCTGTATTCTTCCTGGGGTCGGAGCGGGCGGTGTCCCTGGCCCTCGAAAAGGGGCTCACGGTGGGCGGGGCGTTCCTGCCGGTGGACCCTCTCGAGGCCACCGCGCAGAGGGTCATCATATCGAACGTCCCGCCCTTTGTTCCCGCTGAGCTCCTCCTCCCTCACCTACAACAACTGGGGGAGGTAAGATCGGGGATCAACCCCATACCGCTCGGCCTCAGGGAGAGCAGCCTGCGCCATGTGTTCTCCTTCCGCCGCCAGCTCTTTGTCCGGCTGGCGCGGGAAGAGACGACGGAGGGCTATTTTAATGTGGTGCACGAGGAGACTGCCTACCGCGTCTTTTGGACGTCGGACGGCGTGCGGTGCCATGGCTGCAGAGAGGTGGGGCACATTCGCAAGAACTGCCCCGCCTCCAAGGCCGCCAAACCACCGAAGGCGGCCAAGGCTGGCGCCGCCGCCACACCTCCCCCTAGATGCGTCCGCATGCCGGGAGCCATAGGTGCGCGGGCATCGTCGGAGGCCTTTGTTTTCACGGCCTCCGGCGGGGGCGAGGGAGAGCGTCCGATCGAAAAGAAGGCGCGGAAGAAGACGAGACATCTGGAGGCGGATCCCCTCAGTGCGCCAGAAAGTTTGACCACCGCGCTCAGCCCAACCCAGTCACCGGCGAGCGCGGGGTGCCCTGAGCCCGTGCCCGAGCCCTTGACCAATACCGCAGAGGGGCTCGGGCGAGGGCAAGATAAGGAAAAGGGGGGGGCGGAGCGGGAGGCCTCGGCAGACATGGAGGTCTCCCTGCCTCCGCGCACCCCCAGGAACAAAAGGAGGCACCGCCCCAATGAGGCGGAGGGGGAACAACATCCCTCCGCGGAGGAGGCGGTGCCCGCCGCGTGTCCCGCGTCCCCCACCAGCGCCCCCAAATTGCGCTGTAGGCGCGAGGAGTCTGTCCCCGGGGAGGGTGAGGCAGTCGAGGCTGCCCAGCCGCTGCCTCCTGGGGATGGCGTGGAAGATCTGCCTGTCGTGGGGGGCGTGGGGACCGCGGAAGAATGCGTAGCCGCCGGGTCGAGCATCCCGGGGACTGAGGCGGGCGGGGCCGAAAAGGCCGGACCTGAGCCCGCCCAGCCAATACCCACCTTCCCCCGGGATTTGCTCGACTCGGCAGAAACTGGAAATATGAAAATTTTTACTGAATCTGTACACGCTGGGCTGGGGGGTGGCGGCGGGGAGGGAGAAGAACAACAACCCTCGCCCCCTACTGTGGAGCTGGGGGAATTGGAGGACCTGGAACATTACTTTGACCAGGTCTCTCCCTGTTCCCCGGTTCCTGGGGCGGAGGGGGAACCCCTTCCGCTGTCGCTTCCCGACTCAGCACCAATTTTAAAAGAGCCCAGTGGGGACTCCTCTGCCGATGATCCTGGGGGTGGGATCGGGGCAGAGCCAGGGCCAGATGGAGCGGCCGGGCCGTTTGCCGTACCTCGTGCGGTCGACGGGCCGGCTGCTAGCGGCGACCTCCCGGAGGGGGACGGGGACTCAGTGGAGGACGCGGGTGAAGATCTCGAGTCCATCGCCAGTGAGGCGGTGGATCTGCTCGCGGCCGCCACTGAGACCCTCCTCATTCCCGCAGAGGAACTCCGGGACTTTTTGGTCCAGTGCCGGGGTCGCCGCGACCAAGCCCGTCTGGCCCTGGAAAGATGGTCCGAGCCGGGGCTGCTCGTCGCGTCCGTCCGCGCCGCCGCTAAAACCATGGCCGCGGGCGGGCCCTTATCAAAGGCTCATGGCCTTGAGCTGCGCCGGCTCAAAAAGTTCCTCGCTGGGCTGCTGAAGGAGTGGAGGTCAACAAACGACTCCACTCCTCCCCCACAATAGGTTAGGTAGAGGTTGCACTATGCTCTAGTCATGAAGATAACCATAGCCAGCCTCAACATCAACGGCAGCAGAGGGGCACGCCGTAGATTTAACAATTTTTCGCTCCTGCGGGAGGGGAAATATGCGGTGTGTTTCCTGCAAGAAACCCACACCGTTCCGGGAGACGAAGCCACGTGGCTCCTGGAATGGCAAGGAGAGGTCCGCATGAGCCACCTCACCGCCACTTCTAGTGGGGTGGCCATCTTGCTGGGCCCGCATTTTCAGCCGGAGATCTTGGGGGTCGAGGAGCCCGTGCCAGGCCGCTTGCTGCACGTAACGGTTCGCCTGGGGGACGTGCCGCTCCATCTCGTGAACGTGTACGCCCCTCAGCCCGGCCCGCAGCAAACGCGCTTCTTTGAAGAGGTGTCCGCTCTTCTTGGCTCCGTCGACGTCGGCGACTGCATTGTCCTCGGGGGGGATTTTAACTGCACCCTCGAGGCGAGGGACCGCTCCGGTGCCCCGCAGTGCATGACGGCGATGGAGAAGTAGAGGGACCTGGTCGGGTCCTTCGACTTTGTGGACGTCTGGCGAAATCTCCACCCTGACTCCAGCGCCTTTACTTGGGTGAGGCCTGGAGTAGGATGGTCCAGAGTCGACCGCCTTTACATGTCTCGGGCGTACGTTTCCTGTGTCCCGGCGGCCTCCATGCGGCCGGTGCCGTGTTCGGACCACCACCTGGTGTGGGCGGAGCTCGCTTCGCTCCGCGCGAGGACGGGGTCCGGGTACTGGCACTTTAACAACCAGCTGCTGGAGGACGTGCGGTTCCAGAACTCGTTCCGTTGATTCTGGTCCGACTGGAGAAGGAAGCAGGGGGGCTTCCCCTCCTTGAGGCTATGGTGGGACGTGGGCAAGGCTCACGTCCGCGTCTTCTGTCAAGAGTACGCGAGGGGGTCGACCAAGAGGCGGGCGGCCAGGGTCGGGCGCCTAGAAAAAGAGGTGCTCGACCTGGAATCCCGTCTCGGTCAAGTCGTCCAGGACCCGGCCCTGCGGACGGTGTATGAAGCGAAGAAGGCCGCGCTGAAGGACCTGCAGCTCGTCGGGTCCCAAGGCGCGTTCGTGAGGTCGCGGATCCGGTTCCTGCGGGATCTGGACCGCGGCTCCCCCTTCTTCTACTCGCTGGAAAAAAGGCAGAGTGTCCGTAAGCAGCACTTGACGCTGCTGGCTGACGACGGCTCTCTCATCTCGGATCCGGAGGACGTCAACAACAGGGCCCGTGAATATTACGGGGCTCTGTTCTCTCCGGATCCGTCCAGCGAGGAAGCGCGTAGAGTTTTGTGGGAGGACCTGCCGAAGGTCAGCCCGGAGGGCGCCGAAAATCTGGAAGCTCCGCTAAGCCTGGCGGAGCTGACCGGTGCCCTCGACCGGCTCTCGAGGGGAAAATCCCCGGGGCTGGACGGGCTGACCGTGGAGTTCCACAGGGCGTTCTGGGACGTCCTGGGGAGCGACTACGCGCGGGTCCTGGGGGAAAGTCTGGCGACCGGGGAGATGCCCCTCTCTTGGCGCAGGGCAGTCATCGTCCTGCTGTCTAAGAAGGGCGATCTCCGCCTCCTTAAGAACTGGCGCCCGGTCTCCCTCCTCAGCACGGATTACAAAATCTTCGCCAGGGCGATGTCTGCTCGCCTTGGTGCCGTGCTGGACCACATGATCCACCCCGACCAGTCCTACACGGTCCCGGGCCGGACAATCCACGATAACATCCATCTGGTCCGGGACCTCATCCATTGTTCCCAGGAGGCTGTTCTGTCGGTCGCCTTCCTATCCCTCGACCAAGAGAAGGCGTTCGACAGGGTGGATCACGACTATCTGCTCGGAACTCTGCGCGCTTTCGGGTTCGGGACGCATTTCGTCGCCCGGATCCGACTTTTGTACGCCGCCGCGGAGTGTCTGATTAAGGTTAACGGGTCCTTGACGGCGCCCCTTCGCTTTAGGAGAGGGGTGCGCCAGGGATGCCCCATGTCCGGCCAGTTATACGCCGTTTGCGTGGAGCCTTTCCTGCGCCTCTTGCGGACGAGGTTGACGGGACTGGCTCTGCAAGGGCCGGGCGTGGAGGTCGTCCTCTCGGCTTACGCCGATGACGTGCTCCTCGCGGTAGAGGATCCCGCTGACTTGCGGAGGATGCGTGAGTGCCAGGAGATTTACTCGGCCGCGTCCTCCGCCAGGACCAACTGGGAGAAATGTTCCGGACTCCTGGTGGGTCAGTGGCGGGTGGACTCCCTGCCGGAGGAGCTCAGGCCTTTTGCCTGGAGCACGACCCATCTCCTCTATCTGGGAGTCTACCTTAGCCCCGACGAGGGAGCCTGGCCGGCGAACTGGCAGGAGCTGGAGGCCAAGGTCGCCGCTCGCCTAGGGCGCTGGACAGGACTGCTCTGAGTGCTGTCCTACAGGGGTCGAGCGCTAGTCATAAACCAGCTGGTGGCCGCAATGTTGTGGTACCGGCTGGTCACTTTGACCACTCCCCCTGCGTTTGTCGCCAAGATACAGAAGAAGCTGGTGGACTTCTTCTGGAACAACAGGAAGCACTGAGTCTCTGCCGCGGTCTTGAGTCTCCCGCTTGAGGAGGGCGGTCAGTCGTTGGTGTGCGTCAGCGCCCAGCTCGCGACTTTCCGTCTTCAGACCCTGCAGAGATACCTTTACGTCGAGCCCCCTCCTAGGTGGTGTGCTCTGGCGACGTATTTCTTCCGCCAGCAGCGCGACCTCAATTATGACACGCAGCTCCTGTTTGTGAACTTGGGGGGTGTCTGGACCGCCCTCCGGGAGCTGCCTGTCTTTTACAAGGAACTCATCAGGGCCTGGAACAAAGTCTCCACCAAGCGCAGCTCTCCGCCGGCTGGAGTGGCGGCCGTCCTGCAGGAGCCGCTGCTCAGGAATCCGTACCTCCACGACCGAGGTTTTATGTGGCGGTCGGAAGAGTGGGCTGTGGCTGGTGAGGTGACCAGGGTCAGGGACCTGCTCGATGGCGGAGGAGCGGGCTGGATGGCGCCAGACACGCTGGCGCGGCGCCTAAATTCTGCCAACGTCCGCCACGCGGCCGATGCCATCGAGTCGCTAAAAACAGCTCTGGGCCCTGACTCCGTTAGGTGCATCGAGGAGGCTCAAGCACGTGGGGAGATCCTGTCCGAACTGACCCCCGTCCGGACGGAATTCCTCATCGGCGCCAAACCCCGGAACCTCCCTCGGGGGCCGGCGCCTCACAACTTGAGCCGCCTCGGGGAAATCCCCTCCGTGCCTTTCAGTTCCGCGCAGAGGGATTTCTTGTACGGGCTGCTCCTGCACACTCTCAACTTTGCCATCCTCGCCGGCCGTCCGGACACGCCATGGCGTACCATCTTGCCATCCGGAGGAGGCGGGGGTCCCCGATGGAGGGCACTCTACGCAGGGGTCCTCCCACTATTCGTCGGGGACTTGGCCTGGAGGGTGATGCACGGAGCAGTGCCGTGCAACAAATTTTTAAGCCGGTTCACGGACTACCAGGCCGCCTGCAATTTCTGCGGTCTGGAGGAGTCCGTGTTCCATGTTTTTATTGAGTGCACGAGGTTGCAGCCCCTGTTCCATTATTTGAAGGGGCTGCTCCTGAAATTCTGGCTGCACTTCAGTCCCACTCTCCTGATCTTTGGGCACCCTGTGCGGAGGGGAGCGGGTAGGTCCGAGGGCCTCCTCGTAGGACTGCTCCTGGGCACGGCCAAGGGTGCCATCAGCCGGTCCAGGCAGCGGGCGGTCGTTCAACCTGACTGCCTGCCTCTCTTCCGTTCTTACATCCGGTCCAGAGTGTCCTTGGAGATGGAGCACGCGGTGTCCACCGGTACGCTCGCGGCCTTCCGCGAGAGGTGGGCACCGGAGGGACTGGAGTGCATCATCACGCCCGGCAACCAAATTTTAATTTAATTTTACGTTTTAAAGTTTAATTTGTTTTAATTGCCGGTGCTTTTAGTGTCCCCTTCCCTTTTATAGGGGGCACTGGGGAAAAAAGGTGATTTTAGTGCCCAAAAAAAAAAACCCCAAAAAAGGAAAACACAAAAAAAAAGGGGCCTTGTAAATGTCTGGTGTGTCATCCAGGTCGGGTGGCACCGATTAATGTTTTTGTTTTGCAGATAAACTCCAAAAAGAGTTTCATGCACAAGGACCCCCAGGTCCCTCTGCACTGCAGCATGTTGTAATTTCTCCCCGTTCAAATAATATTCCCTTTTTTTTTGTGTACAGGAGTTGCATGAAGGTTACAGTTACATGAAGATTACCATTGCATGATGTTTACATACATGACATCACCTTCCCCCTTACGTCTTTTTGTGTCAAAGGTTAAGTCTTTCAGGTGGTCGACGCTCTCTCGTGGAGCGCCGCAGTTGGGGCTCTGGTGGCTGAGCCTTGGCATGCATCTCTGTCACCTGAGGTGATTCCAGCCTGTCCGGGCTGGCCGCAGGGACTGTGCATGCTTTGGACTGTCCTTGTTGCTCGTCCACTGGCAGTAGTGTGAGTGACATCTCATGCTCTTCTGCAGGTCCCTCCGTGTCTATGCTGAACCTTTTCTTTACTTGGTCCAAGTGTTTACGGCTTAACTGCCCATTGTTTAGTCTGACCACTATGACCCTATTCCCTTCTTTGCCAATTACTGTGCCCTCAAGCCACTTGGGTCCCAAAGCATGGTTAAGAACAAATACCGGGTCATCCATTTCTATACACCTCCCCCTTGAGTTTCGATCATGGAACTCGGTTTGGGACTGGTGCTTGCCCTCAACAATGTCTGCCAGGGCTGGGTGAATGAGGGACAGCCGCGTTTTAAGCGTGCGTTTCATGAGGAGTTCTGCTGGCGGGACTCCCGTGAGTGATTGCGGGCGGGACCTGTAGGCCAGCAGGAGGCGCGATAGGCCGTACTGAAGGGATGATCGCAACTCCGATGTGTTGCTGGGCCTGGGCGCCTGGCGGATCATCTCCGTTTTTGATTCAATGGGCCGGATCCCATCTGCAGCAACCCTCCTGCCCAAAAACTCGACCTCTGGGGCCAAAAACACATACTTGGCCTTTTTCAGCTGCAAGCCGACCCAGTCCAGTCGGCGTAGCACCTCCTTCAGGTTGTGGAGGTGTTCCTCGGTGTCTCGACCCGTTATAAGAATGTCGTCTTGGAATACGATCATTCCAGGAATGGATTTGAGCAAGCTTTCCATGTTTCTCTGAAAGATGGCTGCCGCCGAACGAATGCCAAACGGACACCTGTTGTAGATAAATAATCCCTTGTGCGTCATGATGGTGGTCAGAAGCTTGGATTCTTCAGCCAGTTCCTGAGTCATGTAGGCCGAAGTGAGGTCCAGCTTCGTGTACAGCTTGCCACCTGCCAGCGTGGCAAAAAGATCCTCCGCTCTCGGGAGTGGGTATTGGTCTTGCAGCGACACTCGGTTGATGGTGGCTTTGACGTCGCCACAAATCCTGACCGAGCCATCTGCTTTAAGGACAGGAATGATGGGGCTTGCCCAGTCGCTGAATTCAACGACCGTAATTATGCCGTCTCTGAGCAGCCTGTCCAATTCACTTTCAATTTTCTCAGGCATCACATACGGCACTGCTCTGGCTTTGTGGTGCACTGGTCTGGCATCCGGAGTGATGCGTATCACTACTTTGGTGCCCTTGAACGTTCTGACACCGGGTTGAAACAGTGACTCGAATTTTTGTAGGCCCTGTGAGCATGAACTTCGCTCTACGGATGAAATGGCGTGCACATGCCCCCATTTCCAATTCATCTCGGCTAGCCAACTCCTCCCCAAGAGCGCGGGGCCATTTCCCGGGATGATCCAGAGTGGCAGCCGGTTCTGTGATCCATTCTGTGTTACCACCAAGTTTGCACTGCCTAGCACTGGGATGATCTCTTTGATTTCTGTCCATAGCTGCGTGTCAATGCGTTCCAGTTTGGGCCTGCTAGCTCTGTGTGGCCATAGTCTCTCAAATTGTTGGGCGCTCATAAGTGACTGGCTAGTTCCCATATCCAGCTCCATGCGCACGGGGATGCCATTCAATAAAACTTTCATCATCATGAGTGGTGTTTTAGTGTATGAGCCGTGGACCTCAGCCACATGAACCCGCTGAACTTCAGCATCCATGACTTTTCCCCAGGCATCATCCTGCATTGCAGACCCCTCGTCTGGTTCCTCTGTCTCGCAGATTAGCCTTGCTACAGCCTTTTTGCACATCCTGGCCAAGTGTCCACTGACGTTACAAATTCTACAGGTATATTGCTGAAACCTGAAGCTTTTCGCAGTATGTCTACCCCCGCACCTCCAGCATGAGCTGAGATTGTTGTTAACAAAAGGACTATTACCAGGCATTCCTCTCTGATTGCCCATTTGGTTGTTTCTAAGCACTCTGATAGTGGGTGTTAATGGTCCCATCGCGGGACTCATTGTTCATCGTGATGGCGTGAATTGCCGATCCCCTTTCCATTGTCCCTGTTGCGGGCCCACCCTAGAGTTTGTTGCTGCCTGGGCAGTTTTGAAATGCCCTTGCCTGCCTGCGGGGTCCCTAGCCGTGTTCACCATGTTAACTCCCTGGTCCATCGCCACATTGGGACCAGGGCTGCATGCGTAAATTAGCTTGGTCTCCTCTTCCCCTGCCATGAAGGTCTGAGCTATCAACGCCACCCTTTCTAAAGTCAAGTCCTTGGTCTCTGTGAGCTTCCTGAAAATCCTGGCATGATTAATGCCCTCAATGAAGAAATTCCTTACCATCTCCCCCCTGCAGGCGTCTGTGAACTTACAGAGACTGGCCAAGCGCCGCAGGTCCGCGACGAAGTCCGAGATGTTTTGTCCCTCCCGACACCGGTGTGTGTAGAACCGGTGCCGGGCCATGTGTACGCTACTCGCCGGCTTGAGATGCTCACTGATCAGCTGGCTGAGCTCTTCAAAGGACTTGTCCACTGGCTTTTGGGGTGCGAGCAGGTCTTTTATTAGAGCATACGTCTGTGGTCCGCAGCTGGTCAGTAGATGCACCCTCCGCTTGTCTGCCGCTGCTGCTCCCAGCCAGTCCTTCGTGACAAAGCTCTGCTGGAGTCTCTCCACGAAGTCGTCCCAGTCCTCACCCACACAGTAACGTTCCTCTGTGCTACAGGTGGCCATCCTCGTGGTTTGGTGATTCCCGTTTCTCATCGCCAAATGTGGTGTCCCTGCAACTTACTACAAATTCACACGAGGCATGTACTGCAGACACAGTCACTACGTGACCTTAACCTTTATTCTCAGGACCAAGGAGTGCTGACCCTGGGTGGGACCTCCCCTTTTATACCTGGAAACCCAGGTGAGGAGTGTCTCCCACAAGTTCACCCCCTGTGGTCAGGGTGTGCATTTCTAGGGTATAAGTACAGTGTACAGGAGTTGCATGAAGGTTACAGTTGCATGAAGATTATCGTTGCATGATGGTTACGTACATGACAACTCGGAAGAAGGTGGATGGAGAAGATCCATTGGAAGTGGGAAGACTTTACCCCTCCAGCTATCGACGTCCTCCACGTTCAGAGGCACAGCAAGCCCTCACTTGAGGGTGGACCTGGCACCAGAGAGCAGACCAGCACAGCACCCGAGGCACAGACCGCTCAGCACGACTGCGTGGAGATGATCCAGCTGAGACGACCCGAACGCACCTTCCATGCTCCAGTGGCAGGACCCCGGAGGAAGAAAATCGGATCCAGAGGCGACTTCTCAGCTTCGGTGGTAGAACCTGGGGAGAAGAGAATCACCGCAGTCAACATCGTGGATGGAGGAAAGATGGCACCCAAACCACAAGGTAAGGCTCTGAAGAAAAAGATGGCCGCGGCCAGACCACGAGGTGCAGCGCTGATGGAGCAACACGTGGCACGAAGCGAAGAAGAGGATTGGGGTAAAGCAAGCAAGGCTCTCTTAAAGGAGGCCTGCAAACCACCACAATGAAAGGGACAGTTCCACACACTCAAGCAATGTAATAGCAACTGTGAGTTAGAGATAAAATGTGTAACTGATGTTGAGAGTTGTGTACATGCAATAAGCAAGGAAAACTCGCGCGATCATGTAAAATGTGTAATTGATGATCAGAATTGTGTGCATGCAACCAGTGAGGTAAAGTCGTGCGATCGTAATCGGAGCTACAGAGTATCCACAATAAGTAATGAAAAGTTGTGCGATGTACGATTTCAACTGCCCTCAGCCAATGCAGCGGGCAGACACCCATCGGGAGCACACAGGTCCAGAGAGCTACCCAATGCTGTAGCCTGCATCCCTGGGACCAGAGTTATGCATCATGGAATGTGGCCACAAGCAGCCAACACACACGAGCTGCAGAGCAAGCGAGCTCAGCAGGGCAAAGGCACCGGTATCGATAACCTGACCCTGATCGGCTCCACCTCTCAGGAATCCGATGGAACCAACTACCATGAGCCTGAAAGAGTAAACTGAGGCGCAGCCCCCAGATCCCATCGCCACCAAGGCCATACCCGGAAACGAAGGGTCACCTGCCACAGTTCCCCCAAAGGGGACCTGGACCAGCCAGGATCCCAAACCAAACAACGCCCAGGCCAGCGAGTCAGCAGTTCCCTGTGCACTGCTAGATGACAGCTCCTCAGGAGCAGCAGCGACCCAGGGCGCAAAGAAAGGACAGGAGGTCACAGGCATCTGTGAACCTGCCCGACGCTAGGAATCACGACAACAGCCCCAAGAGCAGGCAACTTGAGCCAACCAGGTTCCCACTGCCAGCACTGGGCACCACGCCGCCACCAGACTGCAGGGACACAACCCAGCAGTTCTGGAACTAGTTTGTCCTTACGTACCGGTCACCGATCCCCAGCACGCACCATTAATGTATCTCACCAGTCTAACGTACCAGTCTCACAACTGAACCACAAATGAATGCAAACTTGTTTTTCTGAACTTGAATGTATATGAATGCACTGAGCCTCCGGCATAATCTATATGTGGGAGGGGGAGAATGCAGTGGTCAGACACACACACAAACAGCAACCACCAGCACTCTACTGCACCAACCACTCACCCAAGATTGAAACGACCTGCCAAGGATCAACCAATAGAGCTAAGCCCAGAGCACAGTCAATGCAGAGGCGATTTGCACTAAAGGCTTGGGGGAGAGTGATGTCATGTATCCTACATGGCTACTGTTGGTACTATCACAAGGTGTGCCACCAGAGGGCACAGCAGTGGGAGACTGTACATGTGTGCCTGGCCTAGTATAAAAGGCAGGCCACCAGGTGTGATCCTCACTCTGGAGTTATCAAATAAAGGACTAAAGTCACCATAGTTCAAGTACAACACATTACCTCATGAAGTCATTATTATCGCATCTAGGGACACAACAGCTCTCATTTGTTGTTCGCAGTGGTGGTGCGGAACCTAGGAGTGGAGTGCCGTGCTCTGGGACCACAGGGAGGCCTGTGCCAGCAGTGTTCCTGTCTATCGCATCCAGGGCTTCCGCCATCCGTGGAATGTTCGCAGTCATGGTGGCCAGCTGTTGGGATATGCCCTCCAATGCTTCGATGAGCTGGTCACCAATGTTTACAGTCCTCCTGGACAACTGTACCATCTCTCCGCTCTCATGTGGCACTCATGGACCAGAGCTGTCGCGTCCACGAGGCCTCCGCGGGGTCGGCGCTGTCTTGGGGACAAATGGGGTGCCCTGTAGCGAGGTGCTTGGGGCCAGTACCTCCAGAGTGGAGGCCGGAATGACTGGAGGACCACTAGATGGCCTTGGGGTGGAATGGCTCCTGGAGCATGGTGATGCAGGTTCCTCGAAGTCCGCGCTCTCATCCGTGGAGAACAGATCCAGCGGATTGACGGGTGAGAATCAGAACTCCTCAGCAGATGTAGGATCGTCTGGAGAGTCGGGCCCTGTGCCCCCACCTTCTGGCCTCTGTGGTCTTGCTTGGGGCCGCGCTGCTGGCTGAGCTGCAAAACACAAATGAGGTTATTAAAGGAGAAGGGGGTGCTAGGGTCACAAGGTGAGTCCAGCGCTACACACAGCATATGTACAACAAAAGCACCACCGCTATCAAAATCATCACAGACATCACATTTAATGACCATCAATGCATTTGCATTACAATGATTTTTATTAGGCCAGCATTATTTCTATGACAATTTTAGAAATCATCTATCATCTATGATTGTTCGGATATGAGTGGGTGGGGCATCTATTGACGTTACATTACACAATAGTGTAAGCTTTACTCACGTGGCATCACTTCAGGGTCTGCAGATGCTTCCGTGGCTGTCTGGGTGTGCTTCCCTACGAGTGTGAGCATCCGCTCCTCCATGTCAGTGATGTCGCTGGGGACTGGTGGTCCCCCCACCCGTTCGCCTCTGCACGGACCTCATCGTCGATAACTTCTTCTGTAAAAGGTGACAGGATGACATGGCATGAGATCATTGCGTGACATCATTGCTAGGTACCGTCACAGAGACTGATACAACACATAACCGACAGATGTAATCATGACTATTATGAAAATTATCATTCTTTCCTTAAAGACGTGCACCATGACCGCAGGCTTTGAGTAAACCATTCCCGGTAAAAGTGAAAGACCTCATATCTGCTGATAGTCACTCATGACTGTTACAAATCAAATTATATAAATACATCAGTTCATGTAAATCAATGTAATACTTACTCTTGCGGATTCCACAAGGGCGTTCCATCGTTTGCGGCATTGTTTGCCCTCACAAACCTCGTTGGTCGCCGACGAGGCCACCTCTGCTATCTCGGTCCATATCTTCTGGTAGGGCTTTGGGGTGGGCTTCCCACACGCTCCCTGTGTCAAATCACACCAGCGTAACTCGACCTCCTGCAGGAGGGAGGCATTTGCCTCGACCGAGAACCTCCTAGCTGTTTTGCACCCTCCAATGTGTTCCTCTCCCACCTCGCTGCTCTCTCCAGCATCAGTCTCCACAGCGTGCTGTGATGCCTCCTCCTCTCTCTCCATTATAGGCCAAATTCGGGCAAATATGTAGCTGGTAACAGCCAATTTTTGTTTCCCTATTTGCTGTAGAGTTCGAAAGTCTCCCTCCCTCCTCCCAAAGTAGCCACACCACACCCAGACATGCCTTTAGTTCCTCTGCGCTCCCTCTCTCTCTGTCTCCTCTTCTGCGGTCATGATGATCCTTGACCTCCTGAATCGCGGGAATCGAGCTTTGCCATGCTGTTGCTAAGGACGGCGACACTTTATGGCAGTCAGCGAAACTGGAGCACCACTAGATGGCCTTGGGTTGGAATGGCTTCTGGAGCGTGATGATGCAAGTTCCTCGAAGTCCGCGCTCTTATCCATGGAGAACAGACCCAGCGGATTGACGATCGAGAATTGGAGCGCCTGAGCACCAGATGTAGAAACATAGCAACATAGAAACATAGAATATAGGTGCAGGAGTAGGCCATTCGGTCCTTTGAGCCTGCACCACCATTCAATAAGATCATGGCTCATCATTCCCTCAGTACCCCTTTCCTGCTTTCTCTCCATACCCCTTGATCCCTTTAGCCGTAAGGGCCACATCTAACTTACTCATGAATTTATCCAATGAACTGGCATCAACAACTCTCTGCAGTAGGGTATTCCACAGGTTAACAACTCTCTGAGTGAAGAAGTTTCTCCTCATCTCAGTCCTAAATGGCCTACCCCTTATCCTAAGACTGTGTCCCCTGATTCTGGACTTCCCCATCATCGAGAACATTCTACCCACATCTAACCTGTCCAGTCTCGTCAGAATCTTGTAAGTTTCTATGAGATCCACTCTCATCTTTCTAAACTCCAGTGTATAAAGGCCCAGTTGATCCAGTCTCTCCTCATATGTCAGTCCCGCCATCCCAGGAATCAGTCTGGTGAACCTTCGTTGCACCTCCCTCAATAGCAAGAATGTCCTTCCTCAGATTAGGAGACCAAAACTGAACACAATATTCCAGGTGAGGCCTCACTAAGGCCCTGTACAACTGGAGTAAGACCTCCCTGCTCCTATAGTCAAATCCCTGAGCTATGAAGGCCAACATACCATTTGCCTTCTTCACCGCCTGCTGTACCTGCATGCCAACTTTCAATGACTGATGAACCATGACACCCAGGTCTCATTGCACATCCCCCTTTCCTAATCTGCCGCCATTCAGATAATATTCTGCCTTCATGTTTTTGCCCCCAAAGTGGATAACCTCACATTTATCCACATTATACTGCATCTGCCATGCATTTGCCCACTCACCCAACTTGTCCAAGTCACCCTGCAGACTTTTAGCGTCCTCCTCACAGTTCACACCGCCACCCAGATTAGTGTCATCTGCAAACTTCGAGATATTACACTCAATTCCTTTACCTAAATCATTGATGTATATTGTAAAGAGCTGGGTTCACACCACTGAGCCCTGCGACACTCCACTAGTCACTGCCTGCCATTCTGAAAAGGACCCGTTTATCCCGACTCTCTGCTTCCTGTCTGCCAACCAGTTCTCTATCCACGTCAGCACATTGCCCCCAATACCATGTGCTTTGATTTTGCACACCAATCTCTTGTGCGAGACCTTGTCAAAAGCCTTTTGAAAGTCCAAATACACCACATCCACTGGTTCTCCCTTGTCCACTCTACTAGTTACATCCTCAAAAAATTCTGAAGATTTGTCAAGCATGATTTCCCTTTCATAAATCCATGCTGACTTGGACCAATCCTGTCACTGCTTTCCAAATGCGCTGCTATTTCATCTTTAATAATTGATTCCAACATTTTCCCCACTACTGATGTCAGGCTAACTGGACTATAATTACCCATTTTCTCTCTCCCTACTTTTTTAAACAGTGGTGTTACATTAGCTACCTTCCAGTCCATTGGAACTGATCTAGAGTCGATAGACTGTTGGAAAATGATCACCAATGCATCCACTATTTCTAGGGGCACTTCCTTAAGTACTCTGGGATGCAGACTATCAGGCCCTGGGGATTTATTGGCCTTCAATCCCATCAATTTCCCTAACACAATTTCCCGCTTTATAAGGATATCCTTCAGTTCCTCCTTTTCACTCGACCCTCGGTCCCCTAGTATTTCCGGAAGTTTATTTGTGTCTCCCTTCATGAAAACAGAGCCAAAGCATTTGTTTAACTGGTTCGCCATTTCTTTGTTCCCCATTGTAAATTCACCTGAATCTGACTGCAAGGCACCTACGTTTGTCTTCATTAATCTTTTTCTCTTCGCATATCTATAGAAGCTTTTGCAGTCAGTTTTTATGTTCCCAGCAAGCTTCCTCTCATACTCTATTTTCCCCATCCTAATTAAACCCTTTGTCCTCCTCCTGCTGTATTACAAAATTCTCCCAGTCCTCAGATTTGCTGCTTTTTCTGGCCAATTTATATGCCTCTTCCTTGGAATTAACACTATCCTTAATTTCCCTTGGATCGTCCGGAGAGTTGGACCCCATGCCCCCACCTTCTGGCCTCTGTGGTCTTGCCTGGGGCCACGCTGCTGGCTGAGCTGCAAAACACAATGAGAGTATTAGAGGAGAAGGGGGTGCTAGGGTCACAAGGTTAGTCCAGCGCTACACGCAGCATATGCACGACAAAAGCACCACTGCTCTCAAAATCATCACAGACATCACATTTCATGACCATCAACACATGTTGCATTGCAATGATTTTCATTAGACCAGCATTATTTCTATGACAATTTTAGAAATCATCTATCATCTATGATTGTTCAGATATGAGTGGGTGTGGCATCTATTGACTTTACATTACACAATGGTGTAAGCTTTACTCACGTGGCATTACTTCAGGGTCTGCAGATGCTTCCATGGCTAGCCGGGTGTGCTTCTCCATGAGTGCGAGCACCCGCTCCTCCATGTCAGTGATGTCGCTGGGGACTGGTGGTCCCCCACCCGTTCGCCTCTGCACGGACCACATCATCGATTGCTTCATCTATAAAAGGTGACAGGACGACATGGCATGAGATCATTGCGTGACATCATTGCTAGGTACTGTCACACAGGCTGATACAACACATAACCGACAGAGGTAATCATGATTATTACGAAAATTATCATTCTTTCCTTAAAGACGTACACCATTACCGCAGGCTTTGAGTAAACCATTCCCGGTAAAAGTGAAAGACCTCATATCTGCTGATTGTCACTCATGACTGTTGCAAATCAAATTATATAAATACATCAGTACATGTAAATCAATGTAATACTTACTCTTGCGGATCTCACAAGGTTGTTCCATCGTTTGTGGCATTGGTTGCTCTCACGAACCTCGTGGTCGCCGACGAGACCACCTCCGCTATGTCGATCCATATCTTCTGGTAGGCCTTTGGGGTGGGCTTCCACGCCCTCCCTGTGTCAAATCACCCCAGCGTAACTCGACCTCCTGCAGGAGGGAGGCATTTGCTTCGTCCGAGAACCTCCTGGCTGTTTTGCACTATCCAATGTGCTCCTCTCCCACCTCGCTGCTCTCTCCAGCATCAGTCTCCACAGCGTGCTGTGATGCCTCCTTCTCTCCCTTCATTATAGGCCAAATTCGGGCAAATATCTGGCTGGTAACAGCTAATTTTTGTTTCCCTGTTTGCTGTAGAGCTCTAAAGTCTCCCTCCTTGCTCCCAATGCAGCCACACCACCCCACACATGCCTTCAGTCCCTCTGCGCTCCCTCTCTCTCTGTCTCTTCTTCTGCACATGTCATGATGAGCCTTGACCTCCTGAATCACGGGAATCGAGCATTGCCATGCCGTTGCTAAGGACGGCGACACTTTACGGCAGGTCAGCAAGATTTAACACGACCGCCCATTTCATATCGCTCGTGGTAACGCCCATTTTTTTAAATGGAGACTACGTGCTTTGAGAATGGACGAGAAGCCAGCGATCTGAAAACCCTTTTTTAACGCCCACGCCGGAAATAACGCCCGTTTTTGGGCGATAAGCACAAAAGTGGAAAATCTAGCCCTATATCTTTTCTAGACCTGGCCACCATTAGTAACTGTGTGCAAAACTCTTGGTCAAGCACATTTCCAGGTGCTGGTCATGAAGATCTCCTAATAATTTGGACCTGAATTTATTTGGTATAACCACTCTTGCACATGATACAATCTTTATCGACTGATAACTCATTCATACAAATGAAGAATGGAGGAATATCTTTCCCTGATACCTGGTTTGGCCAGCCATTTGCGATGTAATCATACACCACTGTGCCTCCGCAAGATCCTGCAAATCCACTGGGAGGACAGACTCACCAACGTCAGTGTTCTCGATCAGGCCAACATCCCCAGCATCGAAGCACTGACCACACTCGACCAGCTCCATTGGGCGGGCCACATCGTTCGCATACCCGGCACGAGATTCCCAAAGCAAGCGCTCTATTCGGAACTCCTACGTGGCAAGCGTGCCCCAGGTGGGCAGAGGAAACGTTTCAAGGACACCCTCAAAGCCTCCTTGATAAAGTGCAGCATCCCCACTGACATCTGGGAATCCCTGGCCCAAGACCGCCCTAAGTGGAAGAAGAGCATCCTGGAGGGCGCTGAGCACCTCGAGTGTTGCCATAGGGAGCATGCGGAAATCAAGTGCAGACAGCGGAAGGAGCGTGTAGCTAACCAGACTCCCCACCCACCCTTTCCTTCAATCACTGTCTGTCCCACCTGTGACAGAGACTGTAATTCCCGTATTGGACTGTACAGTCACCTAAGAACTCACTTTTAGAGTGGAAGCATGTCTTCCTCGATTTCGAGGGACTGCCTACGATGATGATGAATCATACACCTTTGACATAACTGGGTCACGTTTGGTTGCTCTACCAATCTCTTCAGCTGTGACTGGCAGTTCATCAATGTATGAAAAATAGAACACTTCTTCCCTATCAAATGCAACTTGTGATGGGGAAGGCAATCTAGACATTGCACCAGCATTACTGTGATCAGCTGATAATCTGTATTCAATATCATATGTATATGCTGACAAAATCAAAACCCATCTCTGCATTTGGGCTGCAGCTAATGTTGGAACTGGGGACTTTGGATGGAGGATTGCTGTCAGAGGCTTATGGTCCGTAACGATGATAAACTGACGACCATACAAGTATTTGTGGAACTTCTTGACGCCAACAATTAATGCCAAAGCTTCCTTTTCGATTTGCGCATAATTACACTCACTAGCACTGAGATGCGTGAAGCAAAAGCAATTGGTCTTTCCTCCCCACTATGTAGTAAATGAGAGATCACTGCCCCAACTCCATATGGAGAGGCGTCACATGCTAGCTTGATCTCCTTAGGTACATCATAGTGAATTAACATGGTGCTCTCTATCAATTGGCTTTTACATTCCTTGAATGCTATGTCGCATTCTTCTGACCACTTTCAATGGACCTGTTTTTTCAACATGTTCAACATTCAGTGGATGTAACATTGTAGCCAAATTTGGTAGGAACTTCCCATAATAGTTCAAAAGACCCAAAAAGAAGTTCAGTGCCATTCTTGGGAGTGGGTGGATTTCTGATTGCATCCAGCTTTCCCTTGGTTGGATGTAAACCATATTTGTCTACTCTGTGCCCTAAGTACTCCACTGAGTTTTGAAATAACTCACACTTGCGAGCAGTCACTCATACTCTGTGCTTCGCCAGCTGTTTGTGGACTTCATTCAATATGTTATTATGGATTTGCCTGTTTGTTGCTGAAATGAGTATGTCATCTAAATAACATACTTCCCTTTCAATGCCTTGCAAAATCTGGTTCATCACCCCTTGAAATATGGCGGGGACGGAAGACACACCAAATGGTAGCCTATTAAATTGATATAGGCCTAGATGAGTACTTATAGTCAAGCATGACTTGGACTCCTCATCTAGTTCAAGCTGTAAGTAGGCATTTGTGAGATCTAACTTCGAGAAGATCTGACCACCTGTCGGTGTTGTGAACAAATCTTCTACATTTGGCAATGTATTGGGGAGATTTCCCTCTAGAACCTGGTTTCCAATTACTTTGTAATAACCACACAACCTTACCTTACCATCAGACTTAAGTACAACAACAATGGGTGTAGCCCAATTTCATAGATCTATCTTAGAAATAATGTTCTCAGTCTCTAGTCTTTTGAGTTCTTGCTCAACTTTCTCCTTGAGTGCATATGGTATGGGACATGGCTTGTAGTAAACTAGTCTAGCGTTCTTCTGTACCCTGACACTTGCCTTGAAGTCTTGGATTGGACTGCCTGTTTTGCAGAACACCTTTGGATAATTCTTGATGACATCATCCTTTGATGCAAATCTCGTTGTAGCACAAAAAATCTCACTCCAATCCAGCTTCAGTGATCCCAACCGATTTCTTCCTAGTAAGGCAGGCTTGTCTCCCGCCACTACTAAGAGAGGCAAGTTCTAAAATTGAACCTTATATTTCACAAGTACGGTGATACGACCTACCACAGGGGTTTGCTCTCTTGGTAGCCTCGCAGCTTTACCGTGAATTTCTCCAATGGGAAATCACTTAATTTGTCGAGATATAGCAATTCCAGTACTTCGCTCACGGATGTACCAGTGTCGATTTCCATGGGTATCTTGATTCCTGCAACATCTATGTGGATGATGATACTTTTTGAATCGCTGTTAGTTACCCTCGTGCTCCTGATGACGTGTAGCTCTAAAACCTCCTCATCCTGTTACTTTTCTTCCATGCTATGTAGTCTCTGGGGATTTCTACTTATAGCCTTGAAAGTTGGTTTACTTTTCAGTCGGCATGCCTTTGCAAGATGCCCAGTTTTTCTGCAGAAGCAACACTCTACCTTCACATATGGACAACTTTGAGCAATGTGTTGTACCATACATCAATAGCACAACTTCAATGTATTGTGACCTTGACTGATTACTTCATTTTCCATCCCACAAAGCGGTCACACAATGCTCAATCCTGAAAGTTTCCAAAATGACAGTGAATAGATAACTTTTTTAATGCTACAATGTACTCACTGATACTTTTGTCTGTTAACTGATCTCGTATACTGAAACAATAACTTTCAGCAATTTCCAGGGGCTCAGGACTGTAGTACTGTTCTAAGTTATCTGCTTCAGTGATGTGTCCTTTGGCTTGACAGACATAAGCAATTTTTTCAGGGTTTCATACACCTTGGGGCCTGCTTCAGTTAAGAAAATAGCCCGATTTCTTTCCAACACCACCTGGTTACGGCTTTCATCATCGGGGACCTCGATGATAGTATTCACGATGAAAAACATTTCTAGCTGCTCCACATATGCTCTGAAAGTCTCACGGTCGCGCTGAAGCTTACTGAAGCACCCTATTATTCCTAGATGCGGCCATCTGGACTCTGGGAGTTCAGACAAATGTGCTTGTAATTTACCTTGGATTTTTAGTTGTTAATCAAAACAGAGAAGCTCTCAAAGTGTCTGTCAGTTGGCTGAATCATCCACCAAAAAAATTTCAGCTAGGTTATCCAGAAAACCAATCCTTTGTCGTCAATGTGCTATCTTTTGTATGACCTCACAAACACACAGGTTTTAAGATGACTGATAACTTAAGGAACCTCAGGTGACCTGTTCCCTCTTTATTGTTGTAAACAGCAATGGCTGCATTACCACAGTAGTCCACTGGGTGGAGATATATATATATATTGCACTGGCCTTGTTGTAGACTTGTTAACTATTTTGGTAGGATACTGCTCTTGAATTTATTAACCAAGGCCACTTGACCCTGACCTGCAATAATTTACATAAAGCACTTTTAAAGACTGTAAAACCTCATGGATGTGAAGAGGATCCAATGTGTTGGTGAATGGCTAATTATTGCCTGGTGTTGCAGGTTGGGGCCGCGTGCTGAATGCCGGGTCGGGCCGCCACACTTCTCCTTTGATGGCCCCGACCTGTTGATGGTCTTTGCAGGTCGGGGCTGCCGCGCAGAAGTGAACTCTATTGTAAGGGGAATAGATAGGAGTTTCTGTGGCCGCAACCGAGACTCCAGGATGGTATGTTGCCTCCCTGGTGCAAATGTCAAGGATGCATCAAGGAATGGCTGCAGAGCATTCTGCAGAGGGAGGATGAACAGCCAGTTGTCGTGGTACATGTAGGTACCAACGATATAGGTAAGAAGCAGGAAGAGGTCCTACAAGCTGAATTTAGGGAGCTAGGAGTTAAATTAAAAAGTAGGACCTCAAAGGTAGTAATCTCTGGATTGCTACCAGTGCCACGTGCTAATCAGAGTAGAGGGAGCAGGTTAGTTAGAATAAATACGTGGCTTGAGCAGTGGTGCAACAGGGAGGGATCCAAATTCCTGGGACATTGGAACAAGTTCTGGGGGAAGTGGGACCTGTACAAAAGGGACGGTTTGCACTTGAGCAGGATTGGAACTGATGTCCTGTGGGTAACATTTGCTAATGCAGTTCGGGAGTGTTTAAACTAATATGGCAGGGGGATGGGAAACCTATGCAGCGAGACAGGGCAAAGTAATATGGAGTCAGAAACAGATGGTAGAAAGGTAAAAAGGAGGTTGAGTAAACAAAGGCAAGAAACAAAAAGGGCCACACTACATCATAATTCTAAAAGGACAAAGGGTGTTAAAAAAACAAGCCTGAAGGCTTTGTGTGTTAATGCAAGGAGTATCCGTAATAAAGTGGATGAATTAACTGTGCAAATAGATGTTAACAGATATGATGTGATTGGGATTACGGAGACGTGGCTCCAGGATGATCAGGGCTGGAAACTCAACATCCAGGGGTATTCAACATTCAGGAAGGATAGAATAAAAGGAAAAGGAGGTGGGGTAGCATTGCTGGTTAAAGAGGAGATTAATGCAATAGTTAGGAAGGACATTAGCTTGGATGATGTGGAATCTATATGGGTAGAGCTGCAAAACACCAAAGGGCATAAAACGTTAGTGGGAGTTGTGTACAGATCTCCAAACAGTCGTAGTGATGTTGGGGAGGGCATCAAACAGGAAATTAGGGGTGCATGCAATAAAGGTGCAGCAGTTATCACGGGTGACTTTAATATGCATATAGATTGGGCTAACCAAACTGGAAGCAATACGGTGGAGGAGGATTTCCTGGAGTGCATAAGGGATGGTTTTCTAGACCAATATTTCAAGGAACCAACTAGGGGGGAGGCCATCTTAGACTGGGTGGCGTAAAATGAGAGAGGATTAATTAGCAATCTCGTTGTGTGAGGCCCCTTGGGGAAGAGTGACCATAATATGGTGGAATTCTACATTAGAATGGAGAATGAAACAGTTAATTCAGAGACCATGGTCCAGAACTTAAAGAAGGGTAACTTTGAAGGTATGAGGCGTGAATTGGCTAGGATAGATTGGCGAATGATACTTAAGGGGTTTACAGTGGAAGGGCAATGGCAGACATTTAGAGACCGCATGGATGAACTACAATAATTGTACATCCCTGTCAGGCATAAAAATAAAAAAGGGAAGGTGGCTCAACCGTGGCTATCAAGGGAAATCAGGGATAGTATTAAAGCCAAGGAAGTGGCATACAAATTGGCCAGAAATAGCAGCGAACCCGGGGACTGGGAGAAATTTAGAACTCAGCAGAGGAGGACAAAGGGTTTGATTAGGGCAGGGAAAATGGAGTACGAGAGGAAGCTTGCAGGGGATATTAAGACGGACTGTAAAAGCTTCTATAGATATGTAAAGAGAAAAAGGTTAGTAAAGACAAACGTAGGTCACCTGCAGTCAGAATCAGGGGAAGTCATAATGGGGAACAAAGAAATGGCAGACCAATTGAACAAGTACTTTGGTTCGGTATTCACTAAGGAGGACACAAACAACCTTCCGGATATAAAAGGGGTCAGAGGGTCTAGTGAGAAGGAGGAACTGAGGGAAATCCTTATTATCGAGAAATTGTGTTGGGGAAATTGATGGGATTGAAGGCCGATACATCCCCAGGGCCTGGTGGACTGCATCCCAGAGTACTTAAGGAGGTGGCCTTGGAAATAGCGGATGCATTGACAGTCATTTTCTAACATTCCATAGACTCTGGATCAGTTCCTATGGAGTGGAGGGTAGCCAATGTAACCCCACTTTTTAAAAAAGGAGGGAGAGCGAAAACAGGGAATTATAGACCGGTCAGCCTGACATCGGTAGTGGGTAAAATGATGGAATCAATTATTAAGGATGTCATAGCAGCGCATTTGGAAAGAGGTGACATGATTTGTGAAAGGGAAATCATGCTTGACAAATCTTCTGGAATTTTTTGAGGATGTTTCCAGTCGAGTGGACAAGGGAGAACCAGTTGATGTGGTGTATTTGGACTTTCAGAAGGGTTTCGACAAGGTCCCACACAAGAGATTAATGTGCAAAGTTAAAACACATGGGATTGGGGGTAGTGTGTCAACGTGGATTGAGAACTGGTTGGCAGACAGGAAGCAAAAAGTCGGAGAAAATGGGTACTTTTCAGAATGGCAGGCAGTGACTAGTGGGGTACCGCAAAGTTCTGTGCTGGGGCCCCAGCTGTTTACACTGTACATTAATGATTTAGACGAGGGGATTAAATGTAGTATCTCCAAATTTGCGGATGACACTAAGTTGGGTGGCAGTGTGAGCTGTGAGGAGGATGCTATGAGGCTGCAGAGCGACTTGGATAGGTTAGGTGAGTGGGCAAATGCATGGCAGATGAAGTATAATGTGGATAAATGTGAGGTTACCCACTTTGGTAGTAAAAACAGAGAGACAGACTATGATTTGAATGGCGACAGATTAGGAAAAAGGGAGGTGCAACGAGACCTGGGTGTCATGGTACATCAGTCATTGAAGGTTGGCATGCAGGTACAGCAGGCGGTTAAGAAAGCAAATGGCATGTTGGCCTTCATAGCGAGGGGATTTGAGTACAGGGGCAGGGAGGTGTTGCTACAGTTGTACAGGGCCTTGGTGAGGCCTCACCTGGAGTATTGTGTACAGTTTTGGTCTCCTAACTTGAGGAAGGACATTCTTGCTATTGAGGGAGTGCAGCGAAGGTTCACCAGATTGATTCCCGGGATGGCAGGACTGACATATCAAGAAAGACTGGATCAACTGGGCTTGTATTCACTGGAGTTCAGAAGAATGAGAGGGGACCTCATAGAAATGTTTAAAATTCTGACGGGTTTAGACAGGTTAGATGCAGGAAGAATGTTCCCAATGTTGGAGATGTCCAGAACCAGGGGTCACAGTCTAAGGATAAGGGGTAAGCCATTTAGGACCAAGATGAAGAGAAACTTCTTCACCCAGAGAGTGGTGAACCTGTGGAATTTTCTACCGCAGGAAGTTGTTGAGGCCAATTCACTACATATATTCAAAAAGGAGTTAGATGTAGTCCTTACTACTCGGGGGATCAAGGGGTATGGCGAGAAAGCAGGAATGGGGTACTGAAGTTGCATGTTGAGCCATGAACTCATTGAATGGCGGTGCAGGCTCGAAGGGCTGAATGACCTACTCCTGCACCTATTTTCTATGTTTCTATGTTTCGATGAACGATAGCCCATGTTGTGCAGAAGTAAATGAACTTTGTCTGAATTAATTAATTATATTACGCCGATGCATCTGTGCACATTTTAAAATCAATTGCTAAAATCCGCTGATTGATATGAAGGTTTAATACAGGAAAAAATGACTGTCATGAGTTACATGGACTTATGTAAATGAGTCCATGTATATTATGCAAAGTAGTACTTTGTGCCATTTTTAAGGGTAAATTTAGGCCAAGCTTCATGACTGAGAGATGGTTGCTGTTAGTATCAACTTGGCTTAATTGTCATCGCTGAGTCAGTTTGTGGGATCAAACTCCAGGACTGAGCACTTGGCCAAAATTTTCAATTATCTTGCGATTTTCGCAATAAGCTGCCTGCTGCTTGCAAGGCCCTGCCAGTGGCTTGGTGTTTGGGAGAATTTTGCCGGCAATCTACACTGGCTGGCACTTCAGTACAGTACTAAGGGGAGTGCTGGTACATTGTCAGGGGTAGAAATTCAGGTCCACCCGAATCAGGTCGCACCTACCACTGTTGAAGTGTTTTTTCCGCTGCTGTGGATGAAGTAGTCTCTTGTGCGAAATTCAGCTCTTTGGCCATTTTTTTGGAGCGGGCCGGAAGCCAGTCATAATGGGGGCGGAAGTGTGGCGGTGAGCACAATAGCGGGGCGGACGTGGAGGCGGGATGGAGTCTCTGCCGCTGTCAATCATCAGCCTGGTGTTGATGATGTCATGAAGCATGTGCGTCACCAGGTCTCTCCCCTTCACTTAAAGGGGAGAGCCGCTGCCATTATTCTAGTTTGGTCCACTGGGCCACCAGGGAGGGTTTCGGCCGGGCCAGTGGTCTGGCACCCAAGAGGAGGTGCCAGGCTGTCTGTTGGCGGTCCGGCCGAACCTGGGGGCATAACTGTCGGCCCGACCTGGCAGTGCGCCCGCCCCTTGAATAACCGCCGCACAGCCATGTCGCATACACTGAAAATAAAGTGCACTGACAGAAAAAGCTGTTGGGGGCACCACATGGTAGGTCGAAGATTTTCCTCGGTGAATTTCGCTGGAGATGCGGGAGATCGGCGGGGCGCGCTTTGATACACACTTAGGAGGGGTCGGCAGCAGCTGGGAGGAAGTGAACACCGCTGCAAAAACCCCTGAGGTGAATTTCACTGGCGGCAGCCATTCGACCGCAAATTGGCAGCAACTGGACTCTGTCGCTTGGCCGCCGCTTTCCGGCAGTAAGGGGCATTTTCGGGAGGCTTAATTTCGGCCCCCCTGGCTTTTGGAGAGACATTACACTGAGGCTCTGTCTGCTGGTTCAGGTGGATGTAGATCCCAGGATACTAGTTAAAAAAAAGGTAATAGAGTTCTCAGGTCCCTTGCTCAACAGTCCTCCCTCAACCAATGCCACTGAAAACAGTATCATTTTCACCTGATTTACTGTTTATGGAACCTTACTGGTTGCAAAATTGGCTGCTGTATTTGCAAACTGTGCTTCAAAAGAAATTCATTGCTGGCTTTATGACATAGTATGACTAGCTCATATCATGCAATTCCCGTGCCACCTACGGGTAGCGGCAGATGCCTGAGATGCAAGTGCACCTGTCTGATAGTGAGGCCAAGAATGTTGACAGCTGATGAGGATTACGTACGCAACCATTAAATGTAACAGATGGTGCTATTGATTAGACCTCTGAGATTCCTGAAGAAACTATTGCCTAGAAGTTTATCTAGGCTTGTTTACAGGCGCAAACCAACGGTGCTCATGCCAGAAGAGGCCGGCCCAAGGATCATCCAAAATTGGTTCTGGGGCCTTATCCGAATAATTGGGGTGAGCTGCCAGTACACTTGTCGTGCCTCCAAAGGGACCTTCCAATATCAGTCCTAAGGTAATCCTGCGATGGGAAGAGGGGAGGTAGGATAGGAGGGGGGCCCATCTCATTATAAGTTCACCCACTTTCTCCAGTTAAAGCAGACCTATTTGAATCCCATCTTCCTACCTTGTGTACCTGCAGTAGTGGCAAAGGTCGTGGGCAATGGACTGTTAAGATTCGAACTTCAGCGAACACAAGCAAAAGGGAAATTTGCACAAGCATGCATAAAGTGCAATGCCACAGCACAAAGACTGTCTGTCAACCAAAACAGTGGAAAAATCAGACATGTGTAGGCAAATTCAACCTCCCTCTAAGCAATTCATTTTAGCAAGCTAGGCCATTTACCCCCAAACCCCCAGGTTTTTGGGTGAAATCGCAGGCCTGATAACTGCTTTGTGGGCAGAGCTTAATGCAACATGGATAATTTTGGAATGGCATCTCATTTGAATAAATTTGCGATAATAAGTGTGATTTTGCATGCCTGAAGAATGGCAACTTTAAACCATCAAATTTGCCTGTCAGAAAACTGGGCGCAGCACGAAAGTTGCATGTGTGGTCAGAGCCACAGTTTCTTGACCTGTGCTTACAGCTGGCAACCAGCAATGGCTTGGAGTTCAGCCTCTGATTGTGCGAAGACGCAAGTGTCGTCCGCGGATCGACGACAGAGGATGGGACAGTCTTGGACCTGGCCTGGAGGTGAAGGTTGAACAGGTTCCCACTGGTTCCATAGTTAGCTCCACTCCAGCAGGGAGCTTGTTGAGTGTGAGTATCGATTAATCTCCCAGACATTGTTGCTAGCAGCCAGAGAGATAAATCAAAGGGGCATCGATAAAAATTGTTCCCTTGTTAGTTATAAATATATTGGAGTTTGGGAAAAAAGGGCTGTTTGACTGAGCAATCGGATAATGAAGAGTCTGTTCACTTTCCAGTTGGTGTGGGAAGGCACTGCGTCCGAGGATGTCGGGCGCACAATGGTGGGAGCGTGGGGAGCGGGTATTTAGAAGTGGAAGGTTATGCGATGAAATCTACAGCAATATGTCCAGCCCTTCCTGCACATGGTTAGATTTCCCAACCCTCCCGGAATGACCGGGAGTCTCCCGCAATCGGGGCTCCCTATCTCCATCGCTGCCACCAGCAGTCCGGTAGATCAGTGCTTTAAATCACCCGCCACAGTACGCTAACATGAAAAAACAGACACTTATGTGAGGCACTGCAAAAAAAGGTTGACTATGTTAACCTGGAGTTGGGAGTCCGAACGAGGTTAAACAGCGTTAATTTTAAACTGAATCATTTCCCGCGGAGCTCGTCACCGGCTGCTGCTCAGAGCCGGCACCCGGTGAGAGCGGAGACCAGTGGGGATAGGGGATCTCTCAAACCGGGAGTGGGGGTCTGAAACCGGAATAGGAGGTCTCTCAAACCGGGAGTGGGGGTCTGAAACCGGGATAGGATGTCTCTCAAACCGGGATGGGGGTCTGAAACCGGAATAGGAGGTCTCTCAAACCGGGATAGGGGGTCTCTCAAACCGGGACTGGGGGTCTGAAACCGAGAGTGGTGGGTCTGAAACCGGGAATGGGGGTCTAAAACCGGGAGTGGGGGTCTCAAACCAGGAGTGGGGGTCTGAAACCGGGAATGAGGGTCTCTGAAATCGGGAGTGGGTGTCTGAAACCGGGATAGGGGGTCTCTCAAACCGGAATAGGGGTTCTGAAACCGGGTTAGGGGGTTTAAAACTGGGATAGGAGGTCTCTCAAACCGGGATAGGGGGCCTGAAACTGGGATAGGTGGTATGAAACCAGGATAGGAGGTCTCTCAAACCGGGATAGCGGGTCTGAAACCGGGATAGGGGGTCTCTCAAACCGGGATAGGGAGTCTGAAACCGGGATAGGAGGTCTCTCAAACCGGGATAGGGGGTCTCTCAAACCGGGAGTGGGGGTCTGAAACTGGGATATGAGGTCTCTCAAACCGGGATAGGGGGCCTGAAACTGGGATAGGGGATCTGAAACCGGGAATGGGGATCTGAAGCCGGGAATGGGGATCTGAAACCGGGAATGTGGGTCTGAAACCGGGATAGGGGATCTGAAACCGGGAATGGGGATCTGAAACCGGGAGTGGGGGTCTCAAACCAGGAGTGGGGGTCTGAAACCGGGAATGCGGGTCTCTCAAACCGGGAGTGGGCATCTGAAACCGGGATAGGGGTTCTGAAACCGGGATAGGGGGTCTGAAGCCGGGAGTGGGTCTGAAACTGGGATAGGGGGTCTAAAGCCGGGAGTGGGGGTCTGAAACCGGGATAGGGGGTCTCTCAAACCGGGATAGGGGGTCTGAAACCGGGATAGGGGGTCTCTCAAACCGGGATAGGGGGTCTGAAACCGGGATAGGGGGTCTGAAACCGGGCCTGGGCGTCTGAAACCGGAATAGCGGGTCTGTTACTGGGAGTGGGGGTCTGAAACTGGGATTGGGGGTCTCTCAAACCGGGATAGAGGGTCTGAAACCGGGATAGGGGATCTCTCAAACCGGGATAGGGGGTCTCTCAAACCGGGATAGGGGGTCTGAAACCGGGAGTAGGGGTCTGAATCTGGGAGTGGGGGTCTGAAACCGGGAGTTGTGGTCTGAAACCGGGAGTCAGGGTCTCTCAACCCGGGAGTGGGGTCTGAAACCGGGAGTGGGGTCTGAAACCAGGATAGAAGGTCTGAAACTGGGAGTCGGGGTCTGAAACCTGGAGTCGGGGTCTGAAACTGGGAGTGAGGGTCTGAAACCGGGAGTGGGGGCCTCTCAAACCGGGAGTGGGGGTCTGAAACCGGGAGTGGGGGTCTCTCAAACCGGGAGTGGAGGTCTCTCAAACCGGGAGTGGGGGTCTGAAACCGGGATGGGGATCTGAAACTGGGATAGGGCGTCTGAAACCGGGAGTGCCGGTCTGAAACTGTGAGTGGGGGCGGGGAGGGGGGGGGGGTGGTCTCTGAAACCGGGAGTGGGGGGGTCTGAAACCGGGAGTGGGGGGGTCTGAAACCGGGCGGCGGCTGTGAAATGGCGGGCCTGATAAATTGGGGGCGGGGCGGGGGCGGTCAGTGAAATCGGGGATCTTGACTGTCCAGTAAAATACATCGCTTATCAAAGTTCTCACTGAATTTACAGTGATCTTTTACTCCTCATTATTTAATAGGAATTTCAAATGGCGACAGAAACCGTTTTTGAAAATGCCCTGCTGCTTTCAAGGAGCTGTATTATTTGTGGTCCAGCTCTGTCTATTGCTGAGCTCGGGAGCCCCCTGTTGTTTGAGCTGGCTGAAGCATCTATATTTGATCATTTTGAAAGAGGCTTTGAACATTCTATTCCCTCAACCAACGGGCCATAAGAGAGTAAGGTGTGTGAAAGCTATGACCATTGTAGCCTCCTCAATTATAGAATCATGGAATAGTTACAGCACGGATGACCATTTGGGCCTGCGTGCCCATGGCGACTCTCAGCTAGTCCCACTCCCCTGCCCCTTTCCCGTAACCCTGTATAGAATCATAGAATGGTTACAGCACAGATAATTATATATAATTACAATTCTGTGCCTTGTGTGCATCTTTAAGGAACGCAAATATTTCTGTCACATCTCAAAGTGTCACACTTACAAAGTGCCTATGGGCACTTGCAAAACATCTCACATAGGTTCGTAGTACGTGAAATCCTGATTAGTTCAAATACAGTATTCATAAAAAGCAACAAATCACTGCCAACTCAAATCTAACTGAACCAGCAGGAAAGCTGTCAATCAACAAATGGGAAAAAGTCACTAATACAATCAAAAATGCTCAACACATTTTGTGTAAGTGCTTTCAACTGCCATCTGACTAACCCAAAGGTATGCTGCTAAAAGTAAAATTTCTAACATAATTAATACAGAACAAATGAAATTATTCATAATCTACGGGCCAAAAATCTGCAGGACAGTTTATGCCGCAGTTATGCAGGGAGGGCTTCTGCCCCATTGCAAGTTCGTCACCAACCCCTCTGGAAGTTAAATTATGGATAAGTGGGCCTCGGCCCAACTCCTGTCGAACAAGGGAGTAAATGGCTGGGGATTTTAAAAGCTTGCAGCAAGGTAAGGGGACAGTTCCTAGAGACACAGAAGTCAAGTGTTGCTTGTTTTCTCTTCCACCTTTTGACAAGGGTACTCAATGATTTCTTACCAAAGGATTCCTTGTGCTTTCTCAAGACTTTGTGGATTCCACATCAGGCACTGGAGGATCCTGAGGAAGGCTTCAGAAAAGTGGTGGCAGAAAATTAGCAAGGCTTTTGATAAGGTCCCACATGGTAGACTGGTCATGAAGGTTAAAGCCCATGGGATACAGGGCAAAGTGGCAAGTTGGATCCAAAATTGGCTTGGACGTAGGAAGCAAAGGGTAATGATTGATGGATGTTTTTGTGACTGGAAGGATGTTTCCAGTGGGGTTCCACAGGGCTCAGTATTGGGTCCCTTGCTTTTTGTGGTATATATCAATGATTTAGATTTGAATATAGGGAGTATGATTAAGAAGTTTGCAAACAACACTAAAATTGGCTGTGTGGTTGATAATGAAGAGGAAAGTCATGGACTGCAGGAGGATATCAATCTACTGGTCAGATGGGCAGAGCAGTAGCAAATGGAATTTAATTCAGAGAAGTGTGAGGTGATGCACTTTGGTAGGGCTAATAAGGAAAGGGTATACACATTAAGCGGTAGGTCACTTAATCGTGCAGATGAACAAAGGGACCTTGGAGTGCTTGTCCACAGATCCCTGAAAGTAGCAGGCCAAGTGGATAAGGTGGTTAAAAAGGCATACGGAATGCTTGCCTTTATTGACCGAGGCATAGAATATAAGAGCAGCGAGGTTATGCTTAAATTGTATAATACTTTGGTTAGGCCACAGCTGGAGTACTGCGTGCAGTTCTGGTCGCCATATTATAGGAAGGATGTGATTGCACTAGAGAGGGTGCAGAGGAAATTTACTAGGATGCTGCCTGTGATGGAGAATCTTAGTTATGAGGACAGATTGGATAGGCTGGGTTTGTTCTCATTGAAACAGAGGCGGTTGAGAGGAGATCTCATTGAGGTGTACAAAATATTGAGGGGCCTGGACATAGTGGATAATAAGGGCCTATTTCCATTGGTGGAGGGGTCTATAATGAGGGGGCATAGTTTTAAGGTGCTTGGCGGAAGGTTTAGAGTGGATTTGAGGGGGGGCATCTTTAGGCAAAGGGTTGTGGGGATCTGGAACTCATTGCCTGGAAGAGTGGTGGATGCAGAAACCCTCACCACTTTTAAGAGATGGTTGGATGGACACTTGAAGTGCAGTAACCTGCAGGGTTACGGACCTAGAGCTGGTAATTGGGATTATACTGGATGACCTTTTATTGGATGGCGCAGATATAATGGTAAGTACTGCAGGGAATAGAATACGGCTAGCGTGATCTCCTGGACTAGTTTTGATCGCCTGGATGGGTCGGAGAGGAATTTTGCCAGATTTTTTCTCCCTAAATTTCTCCCTGGGTTTTTATCTGATATTTACCTCTCCCAGGAGATCACATAGCTCCGGTTGGGGTGGAGTGTAGAATGTTTCAGTATAAGGGGTGCCGCAGTTGTGTGAGGCGGATTGGTTGGGCTGGGTGCTCTTTGCCTTTCCATCATTGCTCATAAGTTTATATGCAACCTTTGGGCTGCTGACCAAGGACTGTGCAGCTCTTTGGCTGCCGGCGCAGACATAATGGGCCAAAATGGCCTTCTTCTGCGCTATAAATTTCTATGTTTCTTCTATGTTTCTAGAACATGGTGAGCCCAGAATTTTTCTGAGCCGGACTTACAAGTCATTCAGCATGAGATGGGCTGGAGGAAAGGTTGCTTTCGGGCCTCACAGGAATGGAGGCTGTCATGCTGAGTGGCATCTCTCTCAGCCCACAGATAGGAGAGCAGTGCTGGAAAAAGTACAATGACCTGATGAGGTGAAAAAGATAAGAAAACTTGGACAAATACAAAAGCAGAATACTGCGGATGTTGGAAATCGGAAATAAAAACAGAATACTCAACAGGTCAGACAGCATCAGTGAAAAGAGAAACAAAGTTAATGTTGGTCATTGACCTGACATGTTAACTTTGTTTCTCTCTTCACAGATGCTGCCTGCCTTGGTCAGTAGTTCCAGTATTTTCAGTTCTTATATTAAAAGAAAACTCACCTTCCTCTTTTTCCTTTGGCACTATGAGATCTGCTCCACTGATCCAAAATGAGGCATAAGACTTCATTGATCAGCCAAGACCTTATTGAATGGCGGAGCAGGCTCGAGGGGCCAGATGGCCTACTCCTGCTCCTCTTTCTTATTTTCTTATGTTCTTATGACAATGCACCCTGATTCAATGGCTCTTGAACTCTTCCACCTGCAACTTGTGTTTGGAACTCCCCTCACAAGTCCTTCTTTCATGTGGCCTCCAACTTCTCATGTTACAGGGTCCTTCTAGCACTTGTCTTCCCTGTTGCATCTGCTGTCTACTGCCATCTGGGAGACATCTCTCAGTTGCTTACATTCACTCACTGCTGTTAATATTGCATGAGGAAAAGGTGGCCTGGAAGAGGCCAACCACTGGCAGGGGACTCCAGACAAAAGTGAACTCACTGACTTTGAGGAAGTTTGACAGATGAGGGGGAAGGACAAAGTAAAAATGATTCAGAGCGATGTGCAGCCAACAAAGCTGGTGTGTAATCATTGAATGACAATATTTTTACTTAACTGTGTAAATGTGGCCCTACATGAACACCCAATGGTCTTGAGCTTAATATACCGGCACAACAACAACTTGCATTTGTATAGTGCCTTTTACATAGTCCCAAGATGCTTCAAGGGGGAGAGCGAGGTAGAAAGGCAGAGTGGTTTAGGGGTGAATTTCAGAGCTCTGCATAACCATAATTTGCTCTACTACCAGACATGAATATCGATGAAGCACCTCAACAAGTTGCATTTCTTTAGCACCTTTAACATAGTAAAACGTCTTAAGATGCTACACAGGAGTGCTATCACATAAAGTTTGACACCGAGCCACATAAAGAGATATTATGAGAGGTGACCAAAACCTTCGTCAAAGAGGTAGGTAGGTGCCTTAAAGGAGGAAAGAGAGGTAGAGAGGTCGGAGAGGTTTAGGGAGGGAATTCCAGAGGCTGAACACCTAGACCGCTGAAGGCATGCCCACTGATGGTGTAGCAAAGGAAATTGGGGACGCACAAGAAACCAGAATTGGAGGAGCGCAGAGACCTCGGTAGGTTGTAGGGCTGGAGGAGGTTACAGAGATCATACAATCATAGATTTATACATCACAGAAGGAGCCATCCAATTAGTTCCACTCCTCTGTGTGGGAGCAAAAGTCCGTATTACCCAAATACCTTGCTCTCTGCGCAGTCTGTGAGATAACACATGCTGGGTTAAAAGTTCAAATGGTAGAATGTGTAAGAGTCATTCAGCCATATTCGATTGTGTCAACTTGATAACTCTGTTTACAACATAAGAACATAAGAAATAGGAGCAGGAGTAGGCCATACGGCCCCTCGAGCTTGCTCCACCATTTAATACGATCATGGCTGATCTGATCATGGACTCAGGTCCACTTCCCTGCCCGTTCCCCATAACCCCTTATTTCCTTATCAGTTAAGAAATTGTCTATCTCTGCCTTAAATTTATTCAATGTCCCAGCTTCCACAGCTCTCTGAGGCAGTGAATTCCACGGATTTACAACCCTTTGACAGATGAAGTTCCTCCTCATCTCAGTTTTAAATGGGTGGCCCCTTATTCTAAGATTATGCCCTCTAGTTCTAGTCTCCTCTATCAGTGGAAACATCCTTTCTGCATCCACTTTGTCAAGCCCCCTCATAATCTTATAAGATCACCTCTCATTCTTCTGAATTCCAATGAGTAGAGGCCCAACCTACTCAACCTTTCCTCATAAGTCAACCCCCTCATCCCCGGAATCAACCTAGTGAACCTTCTCTGAACTGCCTCCAAAGCAAGTATATCCTTTCGTAAATATTGAAACCAAAACTGTATGCTGTATTCCAGGTGTGGCCTCACCTATACCTTGTATAACTGTAGCAAGACTTCCCTGATTTTATACTTCATCCCCTTTGCAATAAAGGCCAAAATTCCATTGGGCTTCCTGACCAAATGCTGTACCTGCATACTAACCTTTTTTGTTTCATGCACCAGGACCCACAGGTCCCGCTGTACTGCAACACTTTGCAATTTTTCTCTATTTAAATAATAACTTGCTCTTTGATTTTTTTTCTGCCGCATAACCTCACACTTTCCAACATTATACTCCATCTGCCAAATTTTTGCCCACTCACTTAGCCTGTCTATGTCCTTTTGCAGATTTTTTGTGTCCTCCTCACACATTGCTTTTCCTCCCATCTTTGTATTGTCAGCAAACTTAACTACATTACACTCAGTCCCTTCTTCCAAGTCGTTAATATACATTGTAAATAGTTGGGGTCCCAGCACTGATCCCTGCGGCATTCCACTAGTTACTGATTGCCAACCCGAGAATGAACCATTTATCCCGACTCTCTGTTTTCTGTCAGTTAGCCAATCCTCTATCCATGCTAATATATTACACCCAACCCCGTGAACTTTTATCTTGTGCAGTAACCTTTTATGTGGCACCTTGTCAAATGCCTTCTGGAAGTCCAAATGAACCACATCCACTGGTTCCCCCCCCCCCCCCTTTATCCACCCTGTTTGTTACATCCTTAAAGAATTCTAGCAAATTTGTCAAACATGACTTCCCCTTCATAAATCCATGCTGACTCTGCCTGACTGAATTATGCTTTTCCAAACATTCTGCTACTGCTTCTTTAATAATGGACTCCAACATTTTCCCAACCACAGATGTTAGGCTAACTGGTCTATAGTTTCCTGCTTTTAGTCTGCCTCCTTTTATAAATAGGGGCATTACATTTGCAGTTTTCCAATCTGCTGAGACCTCCCCAGAATCCAGGGAATGTTGGTAAATTACAACCAATGCAGTCACTATCCCTGCCGTTACTTCTCTTAAGACCCTAGGATGCAAGCCATCAGGTCCAAGGGATTTATCTGCCTTTAGTCCTATTATCTTACTGAGTACCTGAGTGATTGTGATTGTGTTAAGTTCCTCCCTCTCTATAGCCCTTTAACTATCCATTGTTGAGATATTTTTAGTGTCCTCTACCATAAAGACTGATACAAAATATTTGTTCAAAGTTTCTACCATCTCCATGTTCCCCATCATTAATTCCCTGGTCTCGTCCTCTAAGCGACCAACATTTACTTTAGCCACTCTTTTCCTTTTTATACATCTGTAGAATCTCTTGTTATCTGTTTTTATATTTCGTGCTAGTTTACATTCATAGTCTATCTTCCTTTTCTCATTCATTTTTTTAGTCATTCTTTGCTGGCTTTTAAAAGCTTCCCAATCTTCTGTCTCATTAGTTTTGGCCACTTTGTATGCCCTTGTCTTTAATTGGACACCATCCTTTATTTCTTTAGTTAGCCATGGATGACAATCCTTTCTTTTACACCCTTCCTCCTCACTTGAATATATTTTTCTTGAGAGTTATGAAATATCTCCTTAAATGTATGCCACTGTTCATCAACCGTCCTACACTTTAATCTATTTTACCAGTCCACTTTAGCCAACTCTGCCCTCATACCTTCGTAGTCTCCTTTATTTAAGCTTAGTACGCTGGTTTGAGATCCAACTTTCTCGCCCTCCATCTGAATTTGAAATTTAATCATGCTATGATCACTCATTCCAAGGGATCCTTTACTAGGAGATTGTTTATTAATCCTGTCTCATTACACAGGACCAGCTCTAAGATAGCCTGCTCCCTAGTTGGTTCTGTTACATATTGCTCAAGGAACCCGTCCCTTATACACTCTGTGAACTCTTCCTTAAGGTTACCCTGACCAATTTGATTTGTCCAATCAATATGGAGGTTAAAATCATCCATGATTATTGCTGTTCTTTTTTTTACAAGGGGTGGAAGGTTTTATTGCAGCAATAAAACAATTTCAGGAGGATTGAGTGTCTGGTTGTTTAGTTTAAGTTGTTATTCTGTGGTATTTGTATGCATCCTTGACATACCATGATTTATTTGTAGCATGTGTAGAATGTAGTGATAAATGGCAAAAAATAGTACAAGAAATGTAAGGAAACAGTGTTTTAGCAGCTCACACTAGAATTGGGGTGTATGTCTCAAGAGCAGAAAGCATACACTAGTTTTGTGAAGTTCATGTCTAAGTAACACATACTGGTTTTGTAATAAAGACCTGATCAACCATTACTACAACTGAGTGTGTGTGTAATCTGATGTTTAAAGCAACAAAATGAAAAAGAGCAAGAAAGCAGTCCAACACCCTGCTCTTTCCCTGTAGTCCTGTAAATTTTTCCCTTCAGGTATTTATCCAAATCCCCTTTGAAAGCTATTGTTGCATCTGCTTCCACCACCCTTTCAAGCGATGCATTCCAGATCACAATCTCTCGCTATGTAAAAAAATATTTCCTCATGTTGTCTTTGGTTCTTTTGCCAATTATCTTTAAATCTGTGTCCTCTGATTACCGACCCTCCTGCCACTTCTAGTTACTGACTCTTCTCCTTATTTACTCTATCAAAACCCTTCTTGATTTTGAATGCCTCTATCAAATCTTCCTTTCACCTTTTCTGCTCTAAGGAGAACAATCCTAGTTTCTCTAGTCTCTCCACATAACTAAAGTCCTTAATTCCTGGTACCATTCTAATAAATCTCCTCTCTAAGGCCTTGACACCTTCCTAAAGTGTGGTGCCCAGAATTGACCACAATACCCAAATGGGGCCTAACCAGTGTTTTATAAAGGTTTAGCATAGCCTCCTTGTTTTTTTACTCTATGCCTCCATTTATCCCATGATCCCATATTCCTTTTTAACAGCCTTCTCAAATTGTCCTGCCACCTTCAAATGTTTCTGTACATAAACCCAAGGTTTCTCTGTCCCTGTACCCACTTTAAAATTGTACCATTTAGTTCATATTCTTCCTACCAAAATTTATCAATTCACACTTCTCTGTGTTAAATTTAATCTGCCATGTGTCTGCGCATTTCACCAGTCTGTCCATGTCCTCCTGGTCTGTTACCATCCTCCTCACTCTTTACTACATTTCTGAGTTTCATGTCATCTGCAAGTTTTAGATAGGGATGGGTGAGGCCATGGGGGCATTTGAACACAAGGATGAGAATTTTCAAATTGAGGCGTTGTCCAAGGTAGGTCAGTGAGAACAGGGATGATGGGTGAATGGGACTTGATCGAGTTAGGATATGGATAGCAGAATTTTGGATTCGCTCAAGTTTACAGCGGAAGGAAGATGGGCGGCCGGCCAGGAGAGCATTGGAATAGTCGAGTCTAGAGATAACAAAGGCATGGAAGAGGGTTTCAACAGAAGATGGGCTAAGGCAGGGCCGGAGCAAGCAATGTTACGGAGGTTGAAATAGGTGGTCTTGGAGATGGAGAGGCTATGGGGACAGAATCTCAGCTCAGAGTCAAATAGGATGCCAAGGTTGTGAACAATCTGGTTTAGCCTCAGACAGTGGCAAGAGAGCGTTGGAGTCGGTAGTTATGAAATGGCGTTTGTGGCAATGACCAAAGACAATGAATCCGGTCTTCCCAATATTTAATTGAAGGAAATTTTTGCTGATCCAATTCTGACAAATAAAAGGCAGAGGAGAGATAGTGGTGAGGTAGAACCTCCTGCATTCCTTTTGAAAATATGTCTCCACACTACATACCAAAGAAGGTCTAACCAGTTTATTCCCCTACTGCTGTTGTGTGTATGTGCATTTGCTTCCCTGGTGCTTGTCCTTGGTGAAAGTTTATGATGTGTAGTGTTTCTTACCTAATCTTGTGCTCCTTCTAAGTACTATCTCAGTGGGAGAAGTAACTGTGGTGGTGGTGGCAGCGTACTGCCCCTCAATCGGAGCCTCATGACAGGGTGGTAGTGTTGTTCCCCTTTGTGCCGAGTCTTCAGATGGTCCTGGAACTGCTAAAAACATGCCCCCATGCTGCTTGGCTGCTCCTATCTGCTACCTGCCACTTCTTCAGTCCTCTGAGGGGACTGGTTGGGTTGGGTAGAAGTGGCATCACCCTGAGTGATCGCAGCCTCAGCCACACTTTTTCTTGCCATGTTCCAGCTACTCGTGTGGCAAATTGTGCTGTCCCTCTGTACAGGATCAATATTCAACCACAGACATGGCATTTGGTTTAACATGTATGCTTACGCCACCCACCCCCTCTCTCATCTTCTCCGCTACCTCTGTATTATCACACTGACAAACCCTCCAACTAACCATTGGAAGGACTGAAGACATTTGCCCCTCCCCCCCCCCCCCCCCCCCCCACCACCACAAACTCCGTACCCTTACCACTGATTCAATCCTCTTTCCCGGCAACTGCTTTAGGGTTGAAACTGGTTGCAATCTCGGCATCCTATTTGACCTGAGCTGAGCTTCTGATCTCGTATCTCTCCGTCTCAAGGACTGCCTACTTCCACCTCCATATCATTGCCCTTCACCACACCTGCCTCAGCCCATCTGCTGCTGAAACTCTCATCCATGCCTTTTTCACCTTAAGACTCAACTATTCTAATTCTCTCCTGACTGATCTTCCATCTTCCACTCTCCATAAACTTCAGCTCATCCAAAGTTCAGCAGCCCGTACCTGCACCAAGTCCTACTCATCCATTGCCCTTATCCTCACTGACCGCCATTGGTGCTCAGTCCCTCAACATATCCAATTTAAAGTTTTCGTCCTCATGTTTAAATTTTTTCATGGTCTTGCCCATCCCCATCTTTGTAATCTCCTCCCATTGTACAAACCCCCCTCCAAATCTAGTTTCTTCTGAATCCCTCACTCTCTTCGCCCCCACCATTGGCGGCTGTGTTTTCAGCAGTCAAGGCCCGATACTTTAGAGTTCCCTCCCTAAACCCCTTCGTCGTCCACCTCTCTATTTGTGTTTAAGGCTTTCCTTAAAACCCATCTCTTTGGCTGCTTTTAGTCCCCCCTCCCAGTAACTCCTCCTTGGCTCGGTGGCCATTTTCGACTGATTATGCCTCTCTGATATATTTCTAAGTGCAAGTTGTTGTTGTTTAATTGATTTTTGTACTCATCAAGGTGTGTTTGCCAAAACTACAGCCTATTTTCAATTTCTGAGGGTTGTCACTGACAATGTGTACATTGGAAATATATCAACAAGAATGGGGTTGATTTTTCTATCAGAGTGGGCGGGCAGGATAAATGCTCTCACCTGATGAGGTTGACGGGAGGCCTGATCAATTTTTGTGGTCAGGCCTCATTTAAATAGAAGCCTAATTCCACTGATTACAGGCAGCTTGCCGTTTGGGAGGTCGGGAAATCTGGAGGGGCTTAGACTGATGTGGGCCTGCAGCAGCTAAAAACAACAACAAAAACAACTTGTATTTATATAGTGCCTTTAACGTAGTGAAACGACCCAAGGCGCTTCACAGAAGTATTATGAGATAAAAAATTTGACACCTGGCCGCATAAGTAGAAATTAGCGCAGGTGACCAAAAACGTGGTCAAAGAGATAGGTTTTAAGGAGCATCTTGAAGGAGGCAAGAGAGGTAGAGAGGCAGAGAGGTTTAGGCAGGGAGTTCCAGAGCTTGGGGCCTAGGCAACAGAAGGCATGGCCACCAATGATAGAGCGATTATAATCAAGGATGCTCAAGTGGGCAGAATTAGAGGAGCACAGACATCTCGGGGGGTTGTGGGGCTGGAGGAGATTACAGAGATAAGGAGGGGCAAGGCCATGGAGGGATTTGAAAATAAAAATTAGATTTTGAAATCGAGGCATTGCTTAACCGGAAGTCAATGTAGGTCATCAAGCACAGGGTTGATAGGTGAATGAGACTTGGTGCAAGTTAGGACACTGCAGCTGAGTTTTGGATCACCTCTAATTTACGTAGGGTAGAATGTGGGAGGCCAGCCACGAGTGTGTTTGAATAATCAAGTCTAAAGGTAACTAAGGCATGGATGAGGCTTCAGCAGCTGATGAGCCAATGATTGGGAGGTCAACGGAGCAGCATATTTAAACGGCACTAAAATGTAAAGAGCATACCAAATAGTAAGCAATTTAAGGGTCTATGGTGCCAAAAATAATGCAGAAAATGCCATTACCGTACTTGCTTCCAACTTTACTCCAATTAGCCGTTTCCCAACTGTACCACCTACTGAGAAGAAGTATAACATGGATTAGATATCGACCGGCTGACTGAGCAGTGGTGACACAAAAATTGCATTGGTGTCCTAACGGTGTCAATCGCCCCCTGTTCCAATATATTAATGAAGCTGCTGCCTGTTTCGGGCAAGAATACTAAATGGTTATTCTGCGGCGAGTGTCTCACCTCTTTACTCCCCAAAGCCTTTCCACCATCTACAAAGCACAAGTCAGGAGTGTGATGGAATACTCTCCACTTGCCTGGATGAGTGCGGCTCCAACAACACTCAAGAAGCTCAACACCATCCAGGGCAAAGCAACTTGATTGACACCCCATCCACCACCTTCAACATTCACTCCCTCCACCACTGACGTACCATGGCAGCAGTGTGTACCATCTACAAGATGCACTACAGCAACTCACCCAGGCTTCTTCGACAGCATCTCCCAAACCCGCGACCTCTACCACCTAGAAGGGCAAGGGCAGCAGGCTCATGGGAACACCACCACCTGCAAGTTCCCTTCCAAGCCACACACCATTCCAACTTGGAAATATATCGCTGTTCCTTTATAGTCACTGGGTCAGAATCCTGGAACTCCCTCCCTAACAGCCCTGTTGGAGTATCTTCACCACATGGACTGCTGCGATTCAAGAAGGTGGCTCACCACCATCTTCTCAAGGGCAATTAGGGATGGGCAATAAAAGCTGGCCTTGCCAGCGATGCTCACATCCCATGAACAAATGAAAAAGAGCTGTGTCCATAAATCAGAATGAGCAGACCTCCAGTGCCAAATCGACAATTGATATATTTTGAAAATTTTCATCCTGTACGGGGCGAGACAAAAATCGGCCTTGATGTGTTTGCTACTTGACTACACATAGTAACGAGGCTGATTGTTTCCCCTGGTCTAAGTAACCACTGAGAAGAAGTATAACATGGATTCAATGTGGAATGTAGCTCCTTCCCTTCTAATCCATCAATATCAGCCCCGTACCCTCTGCTGAGTAAGTGGAGCACTTCCATTTGCCATGTCAATCAATTTTTAAACTTACTCCGAGTGAGATTGCTAACTTAGTGCCAAATTATGATCAGTTGTGTGCTGAGAACTCGTACCCACTAGGAACTGAATGCCTGCCCAAATTAATTGCTTTTCAGACCCATCTAGCTGTTAAACCAGAGGAGCTGTTCAGCTCAAGGAGCTCGGTTACATTACAGCCAGACAGTACACATCTGTTTTAACTGTACTAATTCATTGGAATATGTCTCAGTGCCAGGAGTTTTCTTGGAGCTGCTCTCACTCTACTGATGTAACTTTAACCAGATGTACAGCGGAAATCCCATTTAACATGCGTCAATTCGGTTTCCGGTGCACTTTTGGTGAAGTTACGGTGGCGGAAATTAGCGGCCACGGTTCCAATCACAAGGTGGTGACTGGTGTTCTTTGGGGGAAAGACTTCCATAGGGTAAATTTTTCACTTTAACATGCCTTGCCCACTGAGAGCAATCATATTTGTCCAGCCCTGATATTGCATCCATTAAATCAGGAATGCTATGGTTTCCTGAAATGCATTTCTGATTTTCGATACTTCATGTTGGGAATGCTCAAACAGATACAATTGGAGCTTTCGAATTTTATTAGGTGAGAGTATCAAAGGATATCAAGCTAAGACTGGCAAATTGGGTTGAGGTACAGATCAGCCATGATCTAATTGAAAGGCTGAACAGGCCTGAGTGCTTGAATGATCAACACCTGCAATAAATAGGAAACCAACATAATTGGATTTTAAAACCAGCAGAATGTGTCACCAGCGTTGGAAATTCAGCCAGCCTAGTGATCCAAGAAGTATATTTTGATCCAAACTTCGAGCATAGATATTGAAGAGTTTAGTCCAATTTCAGTTTGGAATGAAACTGTCCAGAGAGTTTACTTGGGGCTGATGTGCTAAGTTCATGCTACAAATAAACATCACACACAGCATTCGGACGCTGGTAATTTAAAGTAACACAACAGCTGTGGTTGGAGCTTTTCAAATTAAGGCAGGTGAAGAACCGAGAACAGCAGGCATGGTGTTAACTGCTGGAAAGTGTCTGCAGCAGGCACTGTCTCTTTAAACAACCTCTTCCTTGTCTCCTCCACCCTCAGCTCCAAGGAGCCCATGGACATCTTTGTTACTAAGATTGAGACCATCCAGTCAACTGCCCCTGCCGCTTCCCTCCCTTCCCCTTGCCCACTGCGCCAAACTTTCTCTGAGGCTCCCCACTTACTCTAGCCTTAAACTCTCATCTTTCTCTAGTTTATCTCCTATGAAGCCCTCATGTCCTCTCCGAGTTCATCTTGTCCATGACACTCACCTCTTGCTCTCTTGACCCTATTCCTACTGAACAGCTGATGACCCAACTTTAAAAAAATTTGTTCATGGGATGTGGCATCGCTGGCAAGGCCAGCATCGATTGCCCATCCCTAATTGTCCTTGAGAAGGTGGTGGTGAGCTGCCTTCTTGAACTGCTGCAGTCCATGTGGTGAAGGTACTCCTACAGTGCTGTTAGGGAGGGAGTCCCAGGATTTTGACCCAGCGACGATGAAGGAACTGCAATATACTTCCAAGTCAGGATGGTGTGTGACTTGGAGGGAATTTGCAGGTGATGGTGTTCCCATGTGCCTGCTGCCCTTGTCCTTCTAGGTTCTAGAGGTCGTAGGTTTGGGAGGTGTTGCCAAAGAAGCCTTGGTGAGTTGCAGTACATCTTGTAGTTGGTACACACTGCAGCCAAGGTGCGTCGGTGGTGGAGAGATTGAATGTTTAAAGTGGTGGATCGGGTGCCAACTAAGCGGGCTGCTTTCTCCTGGATGGTGTTGAGTTTCTTTAGTGTTGTTGGAGCTGCACTCATCCAGGCAAGTGGAGAATATTCCATCACACTCCTGACCTGTGCCTTGTAGATGTTGGAAAGGCTTTGGGGAGTCAGGAGGTGAGACACTCGCCACAGAATACCTAGCCTCTGACCTGCTTTTGTACCCACAGTATTTATGTGGCTGTTCCAGTTAAATTTCTGGTCAATGGTGACCCCCAGGATTTTGATGGTGGGAGATTCGGTGATGGTAATATCGTTGAATGTCAAGGGGCGATGCTTAGACTCTTGCTTGTTGGAGATAGTCATTGCCTGGCACTTTTGTGATGCGAATGTTATTTGCCACTCCTCAGCCTGAATGCTGCGTGCAGGCATGACCTGCTTCATTATCTGAGAAGTTGCGAAAGGCACTGAACAATGTAATCATCAGCAAACATCCCCACTTCCGACCTTATGATGGAGAGAAGGTCATTGATGAAGCAGCTGAAGATGGTTGGGCCTTGGACACTGCCCTGAGGAACTCCTGCAGTGATGTCCTGGGGCTGTGTTGATTGACCTCTACCCACGACAGCCATTTTCCTTTGTGCTAGGTACGACTCCAGCCAGCGGAGTTTTTCCCCTGATTTCCATTGAGTTCAATTTTACAAGATTAACAACAACTTGCATTTATATAGCACCTTTAATGTAATGAAATGTCCCAAGGTACTTCACAGGAGTATTATGAGATAAAAAATTTGACACCGAGCCACATAAGTAGGAATTAGCGTTGATGACCAAAAGCTTGGTCAAAGAGGTATGTTTTAAGGAGCGTCTTGAAAGAGAAAAGAGAAGTAGAGAGGCAGAGACGTTTAGGCAGGGAGTTCCAGAGCTTGGGGTCTAGGCAACAGTAGGCATGGTCACCAATGGTTGAGTGATTATAATCAGTGATGCTTAAGAGGGCAGAATTACTGGAGCACAGACATATCGGTGGATTGTGGGGCTAGAGGAGATTACAGCGATAGGAAAGGGCAAGGCTGTGGAAGGATTTAAAAGTAAGGATGTGAATTTTGATATCAAGTCGTTGCTTAACCAGAAGCCAATGTAGGTCAGTGAACTCAGGGGTGATGGGTCAGCAGGACTTGGTGCAAGTTAGGACATGGGCAGTCGCGTTTTGGATCACCTCTAGTTTACGTAGAGGAGAATGTGGGAGACCAGCCAGGTGTGCGTTGCAATACTCAAGTCTAGAATAACAAAGTTATGGATGAGGGCTTCAGCAGCAGATGAGCTGAGGCAAGAGCGGAGATGGGCAATGTTACAAATCTGGAAATAGGCGGTCTTAGTTATGCTGCGTATATGTGAACGAAAGCTCATTTCATGGTCAAATATGACACCAAGGTTGCAAACAGTCTGGTTCAGCCTCAGACAGAAGATGAGGGGAGGGATGAAGTCAATGGCTTGGGAATGGAGTTTGTGGTAGGGACGGAAAACAATGGCTTCGGTCTTCCCGATATTCCATTGGAGAACCCTTCTGTTTATCCAGAACTGGATGTTGGACAAGCAGTCTGACAATTTAGAAACCATGGAGGGGTTGAGAGAAGTGGTAATGAGGTAGAGCTGGGTGTCATCAGCGTACATGTGGAAACTGACACTGTTTTTGGATGATGTCGCCTATGGGCAACATGTAGCTGAGAAATAAGAGGGGGCCAAGAATAGATCTTGAGGGACACCAGAGGTAACAATGCAGAGGCAGGAAGAGAAGCCAATGCAGCAGTAACCAGGGCAACAGGGTCTTCTGAGTCAGAGAGGCGGGAGTTCGGGGCGTTGGTGAGGCCTATAAAGGCCTAGCGGCAGAGGAGAGGCTCGGGAGTTCGCAAGTCGGTGGAGGCAGCGCGGGGAGAGCAAGGAGAGGCGAGCCGGTGCAGCTGCAGTGGGGAGAGAAGGCAAAAAAGAAATAGAAAGAAATAGAAAGATGACGTCACTGCCAAGGGGGTAAGTGATTGGCTGGTGATTGGTAAGTAGCTTTTCTTTTTTCTTTTCTTCATCAGTAAGTAATATTTATCATTGTTGTTTATAAATTAAGTTTATCTAAGGATTAAGTCATGGCAGAACAGCTCGGACACGTGTTAAGCTCCTCCTGTACTATGTGGGAAGTCAAGGACGCCTCCGGTGACGACTACGTGTGAGGATAGTGCATCCACCTCCAGCTCCTGACGGACCGCATTGTGGCACTGGAGCTGCGGGTGGATGAACTCTGGAGCATCCACGACGCTGAAAATGACGTGAATAGCATGTTTAGCGAGTTGGTCACACCGCAGGTAAAGGGTACACAGCCAGATAGTAAATGGGTGACCAACAAGAAGAGCAGTGCAAGGAAGGTAGTGCAGGGGTCCCCTGCGGTCATCCCCCTGCAAAACAGATACACCGCTTTGGGTACTGTTGAGGGGGATGACTCATCAGGGGGGAGCAGCAGCAGCCAAGTTCATGGCACCGTGGGTGGCTCTGCTGCACAGGAGGGCAGGAAAAAGAGTGGGAGAGCTATAGTGATAGGGGATTTGATTGTAAGGGGAATAGATGGGCATTTCTGCGGCTGCAACCGAGACTCCAAGATGGTATGTTGCCTCCCTGGTGCAAGGGTCAAGGATGTCTTGGAGCGGGTGCAGGACATTCTGAAAAGGGAGGGTGAACAGCCAGTTGTCGTGGCGCATATAGGTATCAACAATATAGGTAAAAAACAGGATGAGGTCCTACAAGACGAATTTAGGGAGCTAGGAGCTAAATTAAAAAGTAGGACCTCAAAAGTAGGAATTGCAGGATAGCTCAGATGAATACGTGGCTTGAGGAGTCGTGCAAAAGGGAGGGATTCAAATTCCTGGGACATTGGAACCAGTTCTGGGGGAGGTGGGACCAGTACAAACCGGACAGTCTGAACCTGGGCAGGACCGGAACCAATGTCTGAGGGGGAGTGTTTGCTAGTGCTGTTGGGGAGGAGTTAAACTAACATGGCAGGGGGTTGGGAGCCTATGCAGGGAGACAGAAGGAAATAAAATGGAGGGAGAAGCAAAAGATAGAAAGGAGAATAGTAAAAGTGGAGGGCAGAGAAACCCAAGGCAAAAAACAAAAAGGGCCACATTACAGCAAAATTCTAAAGGGGCAACGTGTGTTAAAAAGACAAGCCTGAAGGCTCTGTGCCTCAATGCGAGGAGTATTCAGAATAAGGTGGACGAATTAACTGCGCAGACAGCAGTTAACGGATATGATGTAATTGGCATCACGGAGACATGGCTCCAGGGTGAACAAGGCTGGGAACTCAACATCCAGGGGTATTCAACATTTAGAAAGGATAGGCAGAGAGGAAAAGGAGGCGGGGAGGCGTTGCTGGTTAAAGAGGAAATTAATGCAATAGTAAGGAGGGACATTAGCCTGGATGATGTGGAATCGGTATGGGTGGAGCTGCGGAATACCAAAGGGGAGAAAACGGTAGTGGGAGTTGTGTACAGATCACCAAACAGTAGTGAGGTTGGGGACAGCATCAAACAAGAAATAAGGGATGTGTGCAATAAAGGTACAGCAGTTATCATGGGCGACTTTAATCTACATATTGATTGGGCTAACCAAACTGGTAGCAATGTGGTGGAGGAGGATTTCCTGGCGTGTATTAGGGAAGGTTTTCTAGACCAATATGTCGAGGAACCAACTAGAGAGCTGGCCATCCTAGACTGGGTAATGTGTAATGAGAAGAGACTAATTAGCAATCTTGTTGTGCGAGGTCCCTTGGCGAAGAGTGACCATAATATGGTAGAATTCTTTATTAAGATGGAGAGTGACACAGTTAATTTGGAAACTAGGGTCCTGAACTTAAGGAAAGGTAACTTCGACGGTATGAGATGTGAATTAGCTAGAATAGACTGGCAAAGGATACTTAAAGGGTTGACGGTGGATAAGCAATGGCAAACATTTAAAGATCACATGGATGAACTTCAGCAATTTTACATCCCTGTCTGGAGTAAAAATAAAATGGGGAAGGTGGCTCAACCGTGGTTAACAAGGGAAATTAAGGATAGTGTTAAAACCAAGGAAGAGGCATATAAATTGGCTAGAAAAAGCAACAAACCTGAGGACTGGGAGAAATTTAAAATTCAACAGAGGAGTTTAATTAAGAAGAGGAAAATAGAGTACGAGAGGAAGCTTGCAGGGAACATAAACACTGACTGCAAAAGCTTCTATAAATATGTGAAGAGAAAAAGATTAGTGAAGACAAACATAGGTCCCTTGCAGTCGGATTCAGGTGAATTTATAATGGGGAATAAAGAAATGGCAGACCAATTGAACAAATAATTTGGTTCTGTCTTCAGGAAGGAAGATACAAATAACCTTCCGAATGTACTAGGGTACAGTGGGTCTAGTGAGAAGGAGGAACTGAAGGATATCCATATTAGGCGGGAAATTGAGTTAGGGAAATTGATGGGATTGAAGGCCGATAAATCCCCGGGCCTGATAGTCTGCATCCCAGAGTACTTAAGGAAGTGGCCCTAGAAATAGTGGATACATTGGTGATCATTTTCCAACAGTCTATCGACTCTGGATCAGTTCCTGTGGACTGGAGGGTAGCTAATGTAACCCCACTTTTTAAAAAAGGAGGGAAAGAGAAAACGGGTAATTATAGACCGGTTAGCCTGAGATCAGTAGTGGGGAAAACATTGGAATCAATCATTAAGGATGAAAGAGCAGTGCATTTGGAAAGCAGTGACAGGATCAGTCCAAGTCAACATGGATTTATGAAAGGGAAATCATGCTTGACGAATCTTCTCGAATTTTTTGAGGATGTAACTTGCAGAGTGGACAAGGGAGAACCAGTGGATGTGGTGTATTTGGACTTTCAAAAGGCTTTTGACAAGGTCCTGCGCAAGAGATTGGTGTGCAAAACCAAAGCGCATGGTATTGGGGGTAATGTACTGACGTGGATAGAGAACTGGTTGGCAGACAGGAAGCAGAGAATCGGGATAAATGGGTCCTTTTCAGAATGGCAGGCAGTGACTAGTGGAGTGCCTCAGGGCTCAGTGCTGGGACCCCAGCTCTTTACAATATACATTAACGAGTTAGATGAAGGAATAGGGTGTAATATCTCCAAGTTTGCAGATGACACTAAACTGGGTGGCGGTGTGAGCTGTGAGGAGGACGCTAGGAGTCTGCAAGCTGACTTGGACAGGTTAGGCGAGTGGGCAAATGCATGGCAGATGCAGTATAATGTGGATAAATGTGAGGTTATCCATTTTGGGGGCAAAAACACGAAAGCAGAATATTATCTGAATGGTGGCAGATTAGGAAAAGGGGAGGTGCAACGAGACCTGGGTGTCATGGTTCATCAGTCATTGAAAGTTGGCATGCAGGTACAGCAGGCGGTGAAGAAGGCAAATGGGATTTGCTAGGGGATTTGAGTATAGCAGCAGGGAGTTCTTACTGCAGTTGTACAGGGCCTTAGTGAGGCCTCACTTGGAATGTTGTGTTCAGTTTTGGTCTCTTAATCTGAGGAAGGACGTTCTTGCTATTGAGGGAGTGCAGCGAAGGCTCACCAGACTGATTCCTGGGATGGCTGGACTGTCTTATGAGGAGAAACTGGATCAACTGGGTCTTTATTCACTGGAATTTAGAAGGGTGAGAGGGGATCTCATAGAAACATATAAGATTCTGATGGGACTGGACAGGTTAGATGCGGGAAGAATGTTCCCGATGTTGGGGAAGTCCAGAACCAGGGGACATAATCTTAGGATAAGGGGTAGGCCATTTAGGACTGAGATGAAGCGAAACTACTTCACTCAGAGAGTTGTTAACCTGTGGAATTCCCTGCCGCAGAGAGTTGTTGATGCCAGTTCATTGGATATATTCAAGAGGGAGTTAGATATGGCCCTTACGGCTAAGGGGATCAAGGGGTATGGAGAGAAAGGAAGAAAGGGGTACTGAGGTGAATGATCAGCCATGATCTTATTGAATAGCGGTGTAGGCTCGAAGGGCCAAATGGCCTACACCTGCATCTATTTTCTATGTTTCTATGTTTGTATTCTTAGGCCGCTTCATGGCACACTGGGTCAAATGCTTGCCAAGGGCAGTCACTGTCAGCTCACCTCTAGAATTCAGCTCTTTTGTCCATACTTCGACCAAGGCTGTAATGAGGTCTGGCGATGAGTGGTCCTGGTGGAACCCAAACTGGGCATCAGCGAGCGGGTTATTGGTGAGTAAGTGCCGCTTAATAGCACTGTCGTCAACACTCTCCATCACTTTGCTAATGATTGAGCGTAGACTGATGGGGCAGTAATTGGCCGGATTGGATTTGTCCTTCTTTTTGTGGACAGGACATACCTGGGCTATTTTCCACATTGTCGAATGGTTGGCAGTGTTGTAGCTGTATTGGAACTGTAAAGGTGTGGCTCGTTCTGGAACACATGTCATCAGCATGACAGCTGGGATGTTGTCCAGACCCATAGCCTTTGCTGTATCTAATGCGCTCAGCCATTTCTTGATATCACTTGGAGTGAATCGAATTGGCTGAAGACTGGCTGCTACGATGGCGGGAACCTCGGGAGGAGGCCGATATGGATCATCCACTCAGTACTTCTGGCTGAAGATGGTTGCAAACGCTTCAGCCTTGTCTTTTGCACTCACGTACTGGGTCCGCCATCATTGAGGATAGAGATATTCATGGAGCCTCCTCTTCCCGTTTGTTGTTTAATGGAGCACCACCATTCACGACTGGATGTGGCAGGTCAGTAGATCTTTGATCTAATCCGTTGGTTGTGGGGTCGCTTAGCCCTGTCTATGGCATGCTGCTTCTGCTATTTAGCATGCATGTAGTCCTGTGTTGCAGCTTCCCCAGGTTGGTACCTCATTTTCACGTACACCTGGTGCTGCTCTTTGCATGCTCTTCTACACTCCTCATTGAACCAGGGTTGGTCCCCTGGCTTGATGGTAACGGTAGAGTGAGGGCTATGCAGGACCATGAGGTTACATATTGTTTTGGAATGCAATTCTGCTGCTGCTGATGGTCCACAGTGCCTCATGGATTCTCAGTTTTGAGCTGCTAGATCTGTTCTGAATCTATCCCATTTAGCACGATGGTTGTGCCCCACAACACGATGGAGGTTGTCCTCAGTGTGAAGATGGATGGTCACTGCTACCAATGTTCTCATGGACAGATGCATCTGCGACAGGTAGATTGGTCAGGATGAGGTCAAGTAGGTTTTTCCCTCGTGTTGGTTCTCTCACCACCTGTTGCAGCCCAGTCTGGAAGTTATGTCCTTCAGGACTCGGTCAGCTGAGTCAGTATTGTTGCTACCAAGCCACTCATGGTGATGGACATTGGAGTCCCCCACCCAGAGTATATTCTGTGCCCTTGCTACTCTCAGAGCTTCTTCAAAGTGGTCTTCAACATGGAGGAGTACTGATTCATCAGCTGAGGGAGAGCAGTAGGTAGTAATCAGCAGGAGGTTTCCTTACCCATGTTTGTCCTGAAGCCATGAGACTTCATGGGGTCCACAGTCAATGTTGAGGACTCCCAGGGCCACTCCCTTCCGACTGTATACCATTGTGCCACCACCTCTGGTGGGTCTATCCTGCCGGTGGGCCAGGGATGGTGATGGAGGAGTTTGGGACATTGGCTGAAAGGTATGATTCTGAGAGTATGACTGTGTCAGGCTGTTGCTTGACCAGTCTGTAGGACAGCTCTCCCAATTTTGGGCACAAGTCCCCAGATGTTGGTGAGGAGGACTTTGCAGGGTTGACTGAGCTGGGGTGTGCTGTTGTCGTGTGCGTAGCCAGTGCCGAGGTCGATGCCGGGTGAACCGTCCAGTTTTATTCTTGTTATTCTTTCTTGTAACTTCCCTTCCTGGCCCTCAAGCTAGCTGATAATGTAAAGGGTTCACTCCCCTCAGATACTGTGCTCGCTGACCTGCATTGGCTCCCAGTCCGACAATGTCCTGATTTTAAAATTTTCATCCTTGTTTTCCAACGCCTCGCCCCTCCTTGTAATTTCCTCCAGCTCTATAACTCTCTGAGATCTCTGTGCTTCTCCAATTCTGGCTTCTTGCGCATCCCCAATTTTCATTGCTCCACCTTTGGTGGCCGTGCCTTCAGCTGCCGAGGCCCTAAGCTCTGGAATTCCCTGCCTAAACCTCTCCAACTCTTTACCTCACTCTCCTCCTTTAAGACACTCCTTGAAAAGCTTTTTGACCATGCTTTTGGTATCCTATTACCACCTCACGTGGCTCGGTGTCAAATTTTGTTTGATCATGCTCCTGTGAAACACCTTGGGATGTTTTACTACAACAAAGGTGCTATCTAAATGCAAGTAGTTGTTGTTGTCATGGTGTTAACTGCTAGAAAGAGTGCAGCAGGCTGTCATTTCTGCAGAATACAAGATTTCAAACTAGTTTCCTTTGATTCTTATCTTTGATTCTTATCTTTTCTCTTTATTAATCTACAGTTTTAAAATAACTCATTTCTATCTCCTGGCACAATGCCTCCTCATAGGTCATTATTTATGCTAATCATGCTAAAGTGACTTGCATGTATCAACACCCCTTTAATTCTATCCTTGCACACCATCGGAATTGGGAAGATAGTAAGGGCACACGCTGAGAGAATGCCATCACCTCAGATGTTGATGATTTGCATTGAACGCAGCCTCATATGTGTAAACTTGGCTGCAGTCTTCAACCCTGGCAAGGAGTTCAATGCGCCTATCAGTTTAATCATCACTTCGAGCCTGTACATTGCTGTCACTGCTCTCGTCAGTCCTGTTCCAAACCCTTCACCACTTCCATGATATTGTGAATTGCTGACTGACAGCGAGGAGGATCTTTTGCAATCTTCTAGAGCTCCTGTTATCATTACTTTCAAATGTCAGAGGAACACAGGCTCCCCCCTCTGCTGAGCCATGAATAATTCAGTTGAAAATTCAGCATGGCATTCATGTAGTGAGGTGGCTAAAAATAGCAAAACAAATTAAGTGGGTTTGACCTCAGGAATCCCTTGCATTGCTGCATATTGCCAGCGAGGCTTGAAATCACACTGGGGAGATCGGTCAATCAATCAAGCATATTTTCATGACAGCTGAAAAGAGTGGCCCATTTTCCTGGACTGCCACACAGATTTCCTTTTTTATTAAAGATACAGGGCTAAAAATGTGTTTGCTACCGAAAATGGCGCAGGGCCCTGCATCCATTCAAAGGAATGCTGGCAGCATGCTAACTTTGCGCTTTCTGCTCATGTTCATGATTGTGGAATTCAGCCCAGCGTTGAATGCGCTGCTGAGTGGTTGAATGCTCAGCAGAGGGCCCAAGTTTGTGTGAGGCTAGCACTAATTAAAGGTAACCTGCACTATTAAAGGCAGTCGACACCTCCTAAAAGGGAGCTGCATTCTGCACGCAGCAGCTCATTCAACTAGCTGCGGAAGAGAGTGAGAGGAGGGGAGAGTGCATGCACCAAGGTTCTCTGATGCAGCTCTGGAGGCCTTGGTGCAGGAGGACAAATCCAGGAGGGAGGTCCACAGGGGACCAGGAGGCCCTCCAGGCAAATGCTTAAGATCCAATGGGAGCTATTGTGGTGAATGGCAGCAGCATAGCCCTGAGGACATGGATGCAGTGCAGGAAGAAGTTCAATGACCTCACATAGTAAAATTGAAACATAGAAAAATTGAAACATAGAAAATAGGTGCAGGAGTAGGCCATTCGGCCCTTCTAGCCTGCACTGCCATTCAATGAGTTCATGGCTGAACATGCAACTTCAGTACCCCATTCCTGCTTTCTTGCCATACCCCTTGATCCCCCTAGTAGTAAGGACTTCATCTAACTCCTTTTTGAATATATTTAGTGAATTGGCCTCAACCACTTTCTGTGGTAGAGAATTCCACAGGTTCACCACTCTCTGGGTGAAGAAGTTTCTCCTCATCTCGGTCCTAAATGGCTTACCCCTTATCCTTAGACTGTGTCCCCTGGTTCTGGACTTCCCCAACATTGGGAACATTCTTCCTGCATCTAACCTGTCTAACCCCGTCAGAATTTTTAAAATTTCTATGAGGTCCCCTCTCATTCTTCTGAACTCCAGTGAATACAAGCCCAGTTGATCCAGTCTTTCTTGATAGGTCAGTCCCGCCATCCCGGGAATCAGTCTGGTGAACCTTCGCTGCACTCCCTCAATAGCAAGAATGTCCTTCCTCAGGTTAGGAGACCAAAACTGTACACAATACTCGAGCTGTGGCCTCACCAAGGCCCTGTACAACTGTAGCAACACCTCCATGCCCCTGTACTCAAATCCCCTCGCTATGAAGGCCAACATGCCATTTTCTTTCTTAACCGCCTGCTGTACCTGCATGCCAACCTTCAATGACTGCTGTACCATGACACCCAGGTCTCGTGGCACCTCCCCTTTTCCTAATCTGTCACCATTCAGATAATAGTCTGTCTCTCTGTTTTTACCACCAAAGTGGATAACCTCACATTTATCCACATTATACTTCATCTGCCATGCATTTGCCCACTCACCTAACGTATCCAAGTTGCTCTGCAGCCTCATAGCATCCTCCTTGCAGCTCACACTGCCACCCAACTTAGTGTCAACCGCAAATTTGGAGATACTATATTTAATCCCCTCGTCTAAATCATTAATGTACAGTGTAAACAGCTGGGGCCCCAGCACAGAACCTTGCGGTACCCCACTAGTCACTGCCTGCCATTCTGAAAAGTACCCATTTACTCCTACTCTTTGCTTCCTGTCTGACAACCAGTTCTCAATCCATGTCAGCACACTACCCCCAATCCCATGTGCTTTAACTTTGCACATCAATCTCTTGTGTGGGACCTTGTCGAAAGCCTTCTGAAAGTCCAAATGTACCACATCAACTGGTTCTCCCTTGTCCACTCTACTGGAAACATCCTCAAAAAATTCCAGAAGATTTGTCAAGCATGATTTCCCTTTCACAAATCCATACTGCCTTGGACCTATCATGTCGCCTCTTTCCAAATGCACTGCTATGACATCCTTAATAATTGATTCCATCATTTTACCCACTGCCGATGTCAGGCTGACCGGTCTATAATTCCCTGTTTTCTCTCTCCCTCCTTTTTTAAAAAGTGGGGTTACATTGGCTACCCTCCACTCCATAGGAACTGATCCAGAGTCAATGGAATGTTGGAAAATGACTGTCAATGCATCCGTTATTTCCAAGGCCACCTCCTTAAGTACTCTGGGATGCAGTCCATCAGGTCCTGGGGATTTATCGGCCTTCAATCCCATCAATTTCCCCAACACAATTTCCCGACTAATAAGGATTTCCCTCAGTTCCTCCTCCTTACTAGACCCTCTGACCCCTTTTATATCCGGAAGGTTGTTTGTGTCCTCCTTAGTGAATACCGAACCAAAGTACTTGTTCAATTGGTCTGCCATTTCTTTGTTCCCCGTTATGACTTCCCCTGATTCTGACTGCAGGGGACCTACGTTTGTCTTTACTAACCTTTTTCTCTTTACATATCTATAGAAACTTTTGCAATCCGTCTTAATGTTCCCTGCAAGCTTTTTCTCGTACTCCATTTTCCCTGCCCTAATCAAACCCTTTGTCCTCCTCTGCTGAGTTCTAAATTTCTCCCAGTCCCCGGGTTCGCTGCTATTTTTTTGGCCAATTTGTATGCCACTTCCTTGGCTTTAATACTATCCCTGATTTCCCTTGATAGCCACGGTTGAGCCACCTTTCCTTTTTTATTTTTACGCCAGACAGGAATGTACAATTGTTGTAGTTCATCCATGCGGTCTCTAAATGTCTGCCATTGCCCATCCACAGTCAACCCCTTAAGTATCATTCACCAATCTATCCTAGCCAATTCACGCCTCATACCTTCAAAGTTACCCTTCTTTAAGTTCTGGACCATGGTCTCTGAATTAACTGTTTCATTCTCCATCCTAATGCAGAATTCCACCATATTATGGTCACTCTTCCCCAAGGGGCCTCGCACAATGAGATTGCTAATTAATCCTCTCTCATTACACAACACCCAGTCTAAGATGGCCTCCCCCCTAGTTGGTTCCTCGACATATTGGTGTAGAAAACCATCCCTTATGCACTCCAGGAAATCCTCCTCCACCGTATTGCTTCCAGTTTGGTTAGCCCAATCTATGTGCATATTAAAGTCACCCATTATAACTGCTGCACCTTTATTGCATGCACCCCTAATTTCCTGTTTGATGCCCTCCCCAACATCACTACTATTGTTTGGAGGTCTGTACACAACTCACACTAACGTTTTTTGCCCTTTGGTGTTCTGCAGCTCTACCCATATAGATTCCACATCATCCAAGCTAATGTCCTTCCTAACTGTTGCATTAATCTCCTCCTTAACCAGCAATGCTACCCCACCTCCTTTTCCTTTTATTCTATCCTTCCTGAATGTTGAATACCCCTGGATGTTGAGTTCCCAGCCCTGATCATCCTGGAGTCACGTCTCTGTAATCCCAATCACATCATATTTGTTAACATCTATTTGCACAGTTAATTCATCCACTTTATTACGGATACTCCTTGCATTAAGACACAAACCCTTCAGGCTTGTTTTTTTAACTCTCTTTGTCCTTTTAGAATTTTGCTGTCCAGTGGCCCTTTTTGTTCTTTGCCTTGGGTTTCTCTGCCCTCCACTTTTTCTCATCTCCTTTCTGTCTTTTGCTTTTGTCTCCTTTTTGTTTCCCTCTGTCTCCCTGCATTGGTTTCCATCCCCCTGCCATATTAGTTTAACTCCTCCCCAACAGCACTAGCAAACACTCCCCCTAGGACATTGGTTCCGGTCCTGTCCAGGTGCAGACCGTCCGGTTTGTACTGGTCCCACCTCTCCCAGAACCGGTTCCAATGCCCCAGGAATTTGAATCCCTCCCTGCTGCACCACTGCTCAAGCCACGTATTCATCTGCGCTATCCTGCGATTCCTACTCTGACTAGCTCGTGGCACTGGTAGCAATCCCAAGATTACTACTTTTGAGGTCCTATTTTTTAATTTAGCTCCTAGCTCCTTAAATTCGTTTCGTAGGACCTCATCCCTTTTTTTTACCTATGTCGTTGGTACCAATGTGCACCACGACAACTGGCTGTTCTCCCTCCATTTTTAGAATGTCCTGCACCCGCTCCGAGACATCCTTGACCCTTGCACCAGGGAGGCAACATACCATCCTGGAGTCTCGGTTGTGGCCGCAGAAACGCCGATCTATTCCCCTTACAATTGAATCCCCTATCACTATCGCTCTCCCACTATTTTTCCTGCGCTCCTGTGCAACAGAGCCAGCCACGGTGCCATGAACTTGGCTGCTGCAGCCCTCCCCTGATGAGTCATCCCCCCCAACAGTGCCCAAAGCAGTGTATCTGTTTTGCAGGGGGATGGCCACAGGGGACCCCTGCACTACCTTCCTTGCACTGCTCATGAATGTTCATGGTCAGTGAATTCATCTTTACATGCCATATCCCACTATCTGCACCAATAGCCTCACACACTGCTCAATGAACCCACCCCTATCACTCACCTACCAACAATCTCTACCAAACACGACTCATACCTCACAATTATACCTTCACCTCACCTTCAGTGGTGGGGCTAAAAGAATACAAGATGCAGTTATCCTCACACATAACTCCTCCTTATCACATCCCACTTCCACCTCATCCCACAATCTCTTCTGATTTACAAGCTGCACCTTGTGTAAGCTTGCACCTCTTGCTTCCCCCACCACCCGCCCCTCCCCCATCCTCGCTACCTGTCACCTGACCACAACCTTACCCTTGTGCCTTTCTCCTTTCAGATAGCCAAGAACTGACACCTGCTATCGGCACAAATAAAGAAGTATGCAATAGAAGAACACCAAGGCACTGATGTTGAAGATACAGCACTGTCACTCGATTTCACCCTCACAGTCATCAGCTCAAATGATGACACCCCACTTATTTTAAAAGATAGATATGAGGTGGTATCTGCATGTGGTGAGTCACCGGGCATGAGTGGCCTGCAGCCAGGGCAGAGGGAAAGGGATGCGCAGGTGCCAGTTCCCCAGAGGTCAAGGTCGTACAAGAGTTCTGCTGCAGAGGACTTAGATGAAGACTTTGATGGGGCAGCCTACAGAGGAACGTTGATGGGTATGCATAATGAAATGCATGGTATATTGGCAGGCCTTCCAGAAAGCCTGAGTGCAATGTCAAGGAGCATGGCGGAGTCTGGCACCAATCTTGCACAGGGCTTTGCACAGAGCTTGAAGCCCATGTTTTCCAGCCTGGAAGTGATGGCCAACTCAGGTTTGACAAATCTATTAGAGTTTTTTGAGGTTGTAACTAGCAGAATAGATAAGGGGGGACCAGTGGATGTGGTGTATTTGGTTTTTCAGAAGGCATGTAATAAGGTGCCACACAAGAGGTTATTAAACAAAATTAGGACTCAAGGAATTGAAGGTAATATACTAGCTTGGATTGAGGATTGGTTAATGGACAGAAAACAGAGAATAGGAATAAACGGGTCATTTTTAGGTTGGCAAGCTATAACTAGTGAGGTGCCGCAAGGATTGGTGCTTGGGCTCCAGCTATTCACAATCTATATCAATGATTTAGATGAGAGGACCAAATGTAATATATACAAGTTTGCTGATGATACAAAGCTAGGTGGGAATGTAAGTTGTGAGGAGGATGCAAAGAGACTTCAAGGGGATATAGACAGGCTAAGTGAGTGGGCAAGAACATGGCAAATGGAATATAATGTGGAGAAATGTGAAGGTATTCACTTTGGTAGGTAAAATAGAAAAGCAGTGTATTTTTTAAATGGTGAGAGATTGGGAAATGTTGTGTTCAGAGGGACCTGGGTGTCCTTGTACACATCACTGAAAGTTAACATGCAGGTACAGCAAGAAATTAAGAAAGCAAATGGTATGTTGGTGTTTATTACAAGAGGATTTGAGTATAAGAGTATGTCTTATGTAGGTGTTTTGTGTGCCCCGTGTCTCTATGATTCTCCCTTGAGTCCACCTGTGCTTTAAAACTCCCCGGTTCGGGTTGTTTCCCTTTGCACGGCAGGAGCTTTTGCCAATAGTTCCTGTCTAGCCCGTCGATTAGTGGGTAATCACAGAGAGAGAGAGAGAGACCAAGGACATATAGGTCTTCTCCTATGCCCGATGCGCAGCGTCCCCAGCAGGATTACTGTGTAACCCAACCGAGAGTTACTATGGATAGATTATAATTGACTCAGAGAAAACAAAACGGTTCAGATTGGTCAAAGAGCGATTCCTTTTATTACACTCACAAAATGACAACCCCTAATCCCCTCGCTTACGGCTTAAAGCTTGGTGACTGTAGACACCAGCTTAAAACCTTAGACTAAATACCCACCCTGTCGGTTACGCCGAACCAACCCCCTTCCCAGAATCTAAGCCTAGATAATGGAAACCCTTCTAACTAAATCCCTCTCCCGCTTGGTCAGAACCCACACTTAGAAGCCTCCTCACACACACACCTGCATCTTGGACACTTGCAGTTCCTTAGCAGCTGAACACGCTGGTGGTCTTGGGGATTTCCAGAGGTGTATGTTGGATATAATTCCAGCCCTTGTCATTGATTCACACGATCCCGGGTCCGTTCGACTCTAAAGACAAAACCATGCCTAACCGAGGCATGCGATGAGGCCTAGAGAGTTATGTTCAGGTGGTACGGTGAGGCACTCACTTCGGGCGTTCCTGGAGAGTTGATGGACGCGTAGCCATGCAGGGAACCCCGTTCCAGATGGTGGAAGAAAGTAAGCCCTGAATCCCCCAAAGTTCAGCATCTTTATACCCCGTATAATACACAAAACTGGCTGGCGATTCCTGGTTACCATGGTCGCAGAGATGCTAGTTGGTATTCCTGGTGACGTCTCTGTCCTGGATTGGTTAACTTGATGAAACAATGGTAGGCCATTTCTGTAGATGAGCAGTTTTCGAAGTGCTAACTGTTTGTTGAGTTCTTGACTGCTCCTTCAATGAAAGAGTCCAGAGGTGTTACATTTGGCCTGCAAACCTCATTGTTCATCCAGACATACTGGCTTCATGGACAAAAGTGTTTTTCCACAAATCACACAAAGTTCCAAAGGAAAAGGCCTTTGCCTTTCATGGCGTCAGCGTTTGCTGAGACTGGCCCCATGGCAACTTGCTATGGGACCAATCCTTTTTAAAGTCCAAATGTTCAAACTCCATTTTGAAACGCAGCCCATGTGCGTCTCCATTTTAAAAGGGTGCAGATCCATTTTAAAAGTCCAAAAGTCCATCTGACCCATATGCACATTGATGTTGGTACCGGCCAAATCCTATACTTACTGCAATTATATTGGGCCCTGGTGAGACCGCATCTGGAGTATTGTGTATCATTTTGGTCTCCTGGACCTAAGGAAGGATATACTTGCAATTGAGGGCATGCAACGAAGGTTCACTAGACTGATTTCTAGGATGGGGGGGATTGTCCTATGAGGAGAGATTGAGTAGACTCAATTCTCTAGATTTTAGAAGAGTGAGAGGTGATCTCATTGAAAGATGAAAAAAAGTCTTAAAGGGCTTGACAGGGTAGATGCAGGGAGGATGTTTCCCCTGGCTGGGGAATCTAGAACCAGGGGTCACAGTCTCAGAATAAGGGGTCGGCCATTTAGGACTGAGATGAGGAGAAACCTCTTCATTCAGAGGGTGGTGAATCTTTGGAATTCTCTACCACAGAGGGCTGTGGAGGCTCAGTCTTTGAGTATATTCAAGACAGAGATCGATAGGTTTTTAGATATTAAGGGAATCAAGGGATATGGGGATAGTGCAGGAAAGTGGAGATGAGGTAGAAGATCAGCCATGATCTCATTGAATGGCGGAGTCGGCTCGAGGGGCCGAATGGCCTACTCCTCCTCCTAATTTTTTATGTTCTTTTGTTCAATTAAAGCACTTGTGGACCCAACCATGATGCAGCTTCTGATGGCCGATGTCTCAGCTTGTATTGTAGCACAAGCACAAGCCACCCAACGTCTGAGTGCTGTAGTGGACACTCAGACTTTTGTCATGCAAGCTCAGACTGCTGCAATGCAAGCTCAGACTGCTTCCATCTTTGCTGCATTTACCAGTGTGGAAAGGAGCTTGAAGGGTGTCACAGCAGTCCATCAATCTGTCCTCCAACAGATTACTAGTAATGCTGAGGTGCCACTTGGGGGAGTGGCAGTGGGTCCGTAGAGCACAAACTTGCTGTCCTCTCACAGAATGACAGCCTTTGTCTTCCCACTACTGCCACTCAGCCGGTGCCCTTGTTGTTGTCTGTCAGCCAGCCTATCCAGATTGCTGCCGCCCATGCTGAGGTGGTGCAGACAGGCCATCGAGGCCCAGAAGTGGTCACGGTCATCCTGCAAGACCATCTGCATTCTCCCCCACTGAAAGTCAGCAGCCTTCCACAGCCACTGCTGCAGCCACTGGGGGAGCTCTTCGTAGGAGCACTAAGACAGAGAAAGGCGCATGGAAGACAAGCATTAAGGGAATGAGTAGCTGACTTTGCTATGTAATATTGGATGGATTAACGTACAAAGTTGGATTGGAATGTTTCTTTTGTGGTGGCTTTTACTTCAGCACTCTCTGGGTAAAGAAGTTTCTCCTGAATTCATTATTGGAATTATTAGTGACTATCTTATATTTATGACCACGAGTTTTGATCTCCCCACAAGTGGAAACATTTTCTCTACCTCTCCCCTAGCAAATCCCATCATAATCTTAAAAATTTATCTTAAATCAGGTCACCAATCATCCTTCTCTTTTCTAGCACCTGTTCAATATTTCCTAATAGGTATATTATAGAATCTCTCAGTTCTATTGTAAGAAACAAGTAAGAAAGACTTGGATTGACATAGCGCCTTTCACGACCACCGGACATCTCAAAGCGCTTTACACCCAGTTAATTACTTTTGGAGTGTAGTCACTGTTGTAATATAGGAAAGAATTGAGGATAAGATAAGGATTGCTTTAGGAATTTGCTCACCCAGTGCAGAGCTTCCTGAACTCGCCATTGAAGGTAAGGCGGGAACACAACGGCAGCTGTAGAAAAACTGCAATAATTACTCAATACTCACAGCTGCTTTCTTATATGCTAGTGGGAAAGGGTTTGGTCACAGTTTTTGCTGAGAGTTTACATACTACACTTTGAAGGTTTTCTGAATCACTTCAGGATGGGTGGAGCCTTGGCTGCCTGCGATTGGATCTTGGATGAGGAGCAATTTGACCAGCACCAGCACAAGCCTCCTGTTTAGAGACCTGCAGCTGGACAGCAGAGGGGAGGCCAGCAGAGGGGTGCTGCGCTTGGGTTTGCATCTCAGGCTGGTTCCCACAGGTGGAAGGGGTCATCGACTCCACATACGTGTCAATCCGGGCACCCCCAGATCAACCAGGAGTATTTGTGAACTGCAAAGGATTTCTCTCCATCAATGTGCAGCTGGTGTGCAATCACAGAAAGATATTTCTGCAGGTGTGTGCAAGGTTCTCGGGAGCTGTCATGCTTTCATCCTGCGGCAGTCCTAATTCTCTGACACTTTTAGATTTGCACACACATTTAAGGGGTGGCTGCTAGGGAACAAGGCATACCCACTTCAAATTTGGCTGCTGCCACCCATCAGAAAGGTGACCAATGAAACTCAATAGCTCTACAATGAATGCCATATGACCTCCAGACGATTCCAAGGAGGAGAAGGAGGAGGAGGAGGAGGAAGAAGACGAGGAGGAAGAAGCTGATAAGGGAAATGCAGCACCAGCTGCTCACATTATGTCCCGGATGCCAGGAATGCCCTTATTAATGCAAGGTTCACTTCAGTTGCACCAGTGGACCCGTGTCACAAGTACGTGCAACAGCCACGTTTTCCGTCTCCTGCCAATACCGCAGATATAAAGCAGTCTTGCAAACAAAAAACCACCCCTTGCATATTGCCCCATTGGTCCCGTTAATTCATGCCTTCACATTCACCATCAAGCAAGTTAAAAGGTGATTTTCCACCCAGCAATCAAGAATGGGCAAGACGGGAAAGTGGTGCAAACTAATAACATTTATGTGATTCTACTAAAGAACAGAAACTTCACAGCATAACATTTTCTCATACACCTATCTGCATACCTTTGTGTAACTACAAAGCTTTAGTCTTCATTTTCCTTACGTTCCTACGTGGTGCCACCAATGTGGCATGAGCAGAAGTAGAAGCAGGCTGGTCAGATCCCTCATCCGAATACTGAAATGCACTTGGCTGACAACCTGTGAGTTTTGGTCCCTGTGAGGACCCCGACAAAGACTGCTCCACCTGCACCTTTGCAGGGGCAGTTTTAGCCATCGGGGGATGAAGCAGCATGTGGGCTTTCGACTGAGGAGGGGAAAGCAATGTGTGTGAAGTGGAAGCACTTTAAGTGGAGTTCCGACTTTCATGTCCCCTTTCGCCATCATTCCTTTCATGAGCCAGCCACACTTCACTACGACCATTCTTCTGGAGAGCACTTTGGCACCATTCATTCACCACTGACCGCAAAATCCAGGCCATTGTGATTTCTGCAATGGTAAACATAAGATAATAAGGAACAGCAGGGAATAAAATGCATCCCATTCATTCTTCCATTGTGACATCTAATTCTACCCAAGGATTTTGCCCGTTTCTTTGCTTGGTAGATTATTCCAAACATTTATTACTGTTTCAATAAACAAACTTTTCCTGATAAATTTTCACTTTTCCACAAGGTATCAGCCATGGCTTAGTGGTCGCACTCTCACCCCTGAGTTAGAAGGTTGTGGGTTGAAGTCCCACTCCAGAGACTTGGTAGTATTTCGAGGAGCAGGGAATTCTCCCGGTGTCCTGGTCAATATTTATTTCAAAACCAACATCACTAGAAGAGATTATCTGGTCATTATCACATTGCTGTTTGTGGGACCTTGCTGTGTGCAAATTGGCTGTTATGTTTCCTACTTTATTCCAGTGACTATACTTCAAAAAGAACTTAATCAGTTGTAAAGTGCCTTGTGACATCCTGAGGTTGTGAACAGTGCTGTAAAAATGTAAATCTTTTTACTTTTAACTTCTATTTAATTTCTGGACTCTGGCGCTACTCTCTTGATACATTCTGAAATGACAGTTCTGTTTACCCCTATTAATTCATATTTTATATATTTATGATAGTTTTTCCCCTTTACCACCACCTTCCTTGACCTTGGACGGTACCAATCGCGAGGCGTGAGACTTTGTGGCAGGCGCAGAATTTTCGCTTCTTGCAAGAAATTGGGGCTACCGACCCCGAAAGGAACTGGAGCGCTAAACGAAGTGCACCATTTCCTTTCTGGGGCGGACGTGTCGGGAGTGGGGCGCAGCGCTACACACTGGGCCGCATGGCGCTTAATTAAAGGGAAGGGCCCTAGCTGCAAACTCTGCCTGTCCATGCCGGAGGCTGGAAATCTGGGATTTTCTTCAGGAACCATAGACTAAGATCGCCCTGCCGCCCACCAGAAGGACCGCTAGCAAAAAGCTGGTCTGAGCTGGCTGTGAGTCGGGCAGCAGGGAAAATCGCTCAGAGTGCTGCAGCGCTTCACTTCCCGGGTATCGTGCACATGCAGCAGCATTTACAGTGGCACAGAAATAGTAATGTGATGGACATCAAACCGCACAGAAAGAGTTGCGATATGTAAATCCAGATTACACCGTTGAATGGAAGGTGTGGTAGAGGAAGTGGCAATGAGTGTTGAACGATGATAAAGTCTCAATGGAGATGCTGTACAAGAGTCTTGAAACCATTTCAGGCAGAAGATATTTAGTGACAGATTGTGACTGCGCAGATGGTATGTATGATCTTATGTCAGAGAAAATAGGCAAGCGTTAGAAGATGTAAAGTTCTGGCAGGTCTCGGTATGTGATAGTGATGACATTAGGTATGGAAGATGGAAAAATACATATAATGGATTGCAATTTCACTGATGCACATGTCATCTCAGGGATGCTTGGCGTGAGAAACAAGTTGGGTGAAGTGCAAGCCTTAATGTGTGCCCTGCAGGTAGTTCAACTGACTCTCATTGAATTGAAGCCTTCCTGCATTGGTGACCCTTGTCGTGGCGAGATGTCCTGATGGCAGGCCCCATTATACAGTAGAATCATAGGTGGAGGGCAAGATATCCCTCATACAGCAGAACACCAGAGAGAGAGCTGTGTTTTTCTCAGAAGGCACCACACATTATGTAAATTTGAGACACTGACCAAGAGTGGGTGAACAGTGTGAATTTATTGAGAAGTGCAGCATTCCAAAAGTGACAGAACATCATAACATTAATGAGCGTATACACCACCAACATCCACCCCTCTACCTGCCACCAGCACCTCTCTCCCCATCCCCCCCCTCGATGTGAGGCCCAACATCCTCTTCTTTGCGCTGCCTTCAACACAGCATGCCGCACCCCTGCCCCTCACCACCTCTGCTTGATCAGCTTGTGCAGGAGGGCAGCTGAATCTCTGTAGGCATGTCCATTTTGGTGAGAAGGTAGAGGGAATGATTGATGGAGCCGGCACGGGGGCTTACACGACCTGGTCAGAAGCCATCGCTTGCCTCATCGCCTCAACAGACTCGGTGTTGCGCTCCACCGCACTAATGAGCCGCTCCATGCTGTCAGTATGGTGTTGAGCAAAGGTCGCGATGCTGGCAGCTATCCCAGCCATGGTCTGCAGCAGATCGCGACCTAGCTCGGCGTTCGTCTTCGATAGCTGGATTATCTCGTTAATGGTCACGAGCCGTCCTGCATCTTCAGGTGATTGTCTGTGTGGGTGAATGCGGCGTGGTTGGTTTAATACCACAGCCTCTGCGCCTATCAGCACTTGTTCCGAATTTGTCCAGTTCGAACCCCATGAATTCGGATCCTGATGCCAAGGCTCTCCGGACAGGTGACACACAGGTCTTCCTCTTGCAGCCCCTCGAGCTCAATTGGCTCCACCATGGGCCCTTCTCCCTCCTCTCCCTCCTGGCCTTCCTGACTCTGGGTGGCGGAGGTGGGTACGGTGGACGTGGGTGATCTTGGAGGGGTGGCAGGGGTGGTTGAATGAAGGAGCCGCTGTCTTGGGCTGGTGACAACGTCGGGGTGGGAGAACTTGGGATAACACTTCTCCTTTGTGTGCCAGAGATGGATGGTGTGCATTGTTCGTTGCTGTCCGACTCACCATCTGCAAGTAGAGGACAACATTTCATTCCATAGCTGGGGGTGGGGTTGGTCAGGATGACAGGTGAGCCATCAAATCTCACATTGTGTCATCAAGGAGTTCCATTGCTACATGGGCACATCAAGAATGGCCGAAACAGTGTGCGTGAAAACGCTTTTGACTTAAGATTGCATGATCTTTCATGACATGAGCTTCACGCACACCGGAGATTAGTATAAGCTTACCATGCTCTATCATGGGATCTGCATGACCCTTTGTGATTGCACGGCATTGCTCACTCACCAAAGCCAAGGCACGCTCCTCCAGGCTGCTTGACTCTATGACCTCTGCTGGGCCCCCACCTGCCCACCTGTGGCTCTCAGGCTTGCTGTCTTGGATATCTTTTTCTTCTGTGCAAAGAAACGTTGCAACCTTGACCTCTTTTGCTCATGCCCCACACACACTCACACACATCTGGCACAGAACCATTTGGAGTTGTACGGGAGGGCTTCAGTAAATGGTAACTCACTCTTGCTGCCGTCAACGCATCGTTCCAGCATTTTCTACACTGGTCTCCATCCCATGAAATGTTGCCCATTGATGGCACTGCCTCACCAATCTCACTCCAGATGTGTCTGTATTGGGGTGGTGGAGGCTTTCCACAACCCTCCCGGGTGAGGTCTTTATACCTGTGCTCCACCTCTGACACAAGCTCCTCCAGTTCTTCATCATTAAACCAGGGAGCTCTGGGCTTGGTTTTAACAGTCTTCCTTGAAGCTTTTTGTCCACTCATTTTAATTCCATAGATGGATGGCTGCTGAATACTTTGTTACTCTCTATTTCCAACACTCTCCCCTCTCCAACTGGCAGGTGCAAAGGAGTGAGCTGCATTTAAGCGCACGTGCAGATGTCCCATCAGCCTGATTCGCCTCAACAATGACATCAGATTGCAAATGAAACTACAAAAAACAACAAGTCTTGTGCATGCGCGGTACACGGCCTCCGAAGTCATCCAATTTGAGAGGGCTGCACAAACTGCTCATTGCTGCCACCACGTGTTGATGCCCGCTCTCGGCCGCCGATTCCCATTGCTTGTCGCTGCCGCCGACACAACTGCGGCGAAACTCGCTCCCGACTGGCCCCAGCGGCAGCGGGTGGAAAAATGGTATGTGCCGCCTGGAGACCGCCGAGAAATGGGCGGGCCTTAGAGTCGACCAAGTTCGGGCCCCATGACATTCAAATCCAAGCCGGTCTCTTGAGGCGAGAGATTGGTCAGCTGAAAGTGCTTCAAGTCTGTGTTCCAAATAACAATGCGAATAGCTGAATCCAGCTTGCCCAATTTGAAGGATCAATTGAGCTTCATTTCGGCATTCAACTTTCTGTTCCACGTCAGTTGCCAGGGATTCCAACACTTCACATATGGGAGTGTAACCTTTGAGCAGGGGTTGACACTGCTTCATACCTTGCTGACCATCGAGTAGCAGAAAGCTGTTTTACGATAGACAGACCTAAAGGCTTTAGTTTTTCATAAAGCAGTCGCCAGCGATATGTCGATTCAGAGAGAAAAGTGTCCAACTTTTGTACAATGTCAAAAAATCTGATGATCACTGGGCTGCATTCGGCACTGTTTTTCCCCACAAGGTTGAGTGGGTGTGCTGCGCATGGTATAAATGTCACATTTGAGCATTGCTCCTGGCGGTGGCAGTCAGGAGATCGAGGCCCATAAAAAGGGCGCAGATTTCGGGAGGAGGAGCGGCGGCGGCAGTCGGGAGATCAAGGCTGAAGGTAAAACAAAAAAATAAAAATAAATCGAAGTGTGATGTCACAGCCAAGCGGGTAAGTGATTGGCTGGTTGATTGGTGAGTAGTTTTTATTTTTTCGCGATCTTTTTCTTTTCTTATCAGTAAGAAACCTTTGGCATTGTTGCCAAATTAAGTTAATCTAAGGGTTAAATCAAGACAGGAGAGCCCAGACCTGTGTCATGCTCCTCCTGTGCTATGTGGGAAGTCAGGGACGCTACCAGTGTCCCTGCCTACTTTATGTGCAGAAAGTGTGTCCAGCTGCAGCTCCTGACAGACCGCATTGCAAACTGGAGCTGTGCATGGATTCACTCCGGACTCTGGAGCATCAGCGATGCTGAGGATGTCGTGAATAGCACGCTTAGTAAGTTGGTCACACCGCAGGTAAAGGTTACAAAGGCAGATAGGGAATGGTTGACCATCAGGCAGGGCAATGGAAGGAAGGTAGTGCAGGGGTCCCCTGCGGTCATCTCCCTCCAAAACAGATATACTGTTTTGGGTACTATTGGGGGAGATGGCTCATCAGGGGAAGGCAGCAGCAGCCAAGTTCATGGCACCATGGGTGGCTCTGCTACACAGGAGGGCAGGAATAAGAGTGGGAGAGCTATAGTTGTAGGGGATTCTATTGTAAGGGGACTAGATAGGCGTTTCTGTGGCTGCAATCGAGACTCCAGGATGGTATGTTGCCTCCCTGGTACAAGGGGCAAGGAGGTCTTGGTGTGGCTGCAGGGCATTCTGGAGGAGGAGGGTGAACAGCCAGGTGTCATGGTGCATATAGGTACCAATGATATAGGTAAAAAATGAGATGAGGTCCTACAAACAAAATTTAGGGAGCTAGGAGTTTAATTAAAAAGTAGGACCTCAAAGGTAGTAATCTCAGGATTGCTACCAGTGCCACGTGCTAGTCAGAGTAGAATTGCAGGATAGTTCAGATGAATACGTGGTTTGAGGAATGATGCAAGAGGGAGGGATTCAAATTCCTGGGGCATTGGAACCAGTTCTGGGGGAGGTGGGACCAGTACAAACCGGATGGTCTGCACCTGGGCAGGACCAGAACCTATGTCCTTGGTGGAGTATTTGCTAGTGCTGTTAGGGCGACGTTAAACTAATATGGCAGGGGGATGGGAACCTATGCAGGGAGGCAGAGCGAAGTAAAAAGGGGGCAGAAGCAAAAGGTAAGAAGGAGAAAAGCAAGAGTGGAGGGCAGAGAAATCAAGGGCAAAAATCAAAATGTGCCACATTACAACATAATTCTAAAAGGACAAAGAGTGTTAAAAAATCAAGCCTGAAGGCTCTGAGTCTCAATGCGAGAAGCATTCGTAATAAGGTGGCCGAATTAACTGCGCAGATAGCAGTTAACGGGATTACAGAGACATGGCTCCAGGATAACCAAGGCTGGGAACTCAATATTCAGGAAGGATAGACAGGAAGGAAAAGGAGGTGGGGTAGTGTTAATGGTTAAAGAGGAGGTTAACACAATCGTAAGTAAGGACATTAGCTTGCATGATGTGGAATCTATATGGGTAGAGCTACAAAACACCAAAGGACAGAAAATGTTAGTGGGAGTTGTGCACAGACCATCAAATAATAGTAGAGAGGTTGGGGATGGCATCAAACAGGAAATTAGGGACGCATGCAATAAAGGTACAGCAGTTATCATGGGTGACTTTAACCTACCTATTGTTTGGGCTAACCAAACTGATAGCAATACTGTGGAGGAGGATTTCCTGGAGTGTATAAGGGATAGTTTCCTAGACCAATATGTCGAGGAACCAACTAGAGAGCAAGCTATCCTAGACTGGGTCTTGTGTAACGAGAGAGGATTAATTAGCAATCTGGTCATGCGTGGCCCCTTGGGGAAGAGTGTCCATAATATGGTAGAATTCTTCATTAAGATGCAGAGCGACACAGTTAAGAAAGGAAACATCGATGGTATGAGGCGTGATTTGGCTAGGATAGACTGGCGAATGATATTTAAAGGTTTGACGGTGGATAAGCAATGGCAGACATTTAAAGATCACATGGATGAGTTACAACTATTGTACATCCCTGTCTGGCGTAAAAATAAAACAGGAAAGGTGGCTCAACCGTGGCTAACAAGGGAAATTAGGGATAGTGTTAAATCCAAGGAAGAGACATATAAATTGGCCAGAAAAAGCAGCAAACCTGAGTACTGGGAGAAATTTAGAATTCAGCAGAGGAGGGCTAAGGGTTTAATTAGAAGGGGAAAATGGAGTACGAGAGTAAGCTTGCAGGGAACATAAAAACTGACTGCAAAAGCTTCTATAGATATGTGAAGAGAAAAAGATTCGTGAAGACTAATGTAGGTCCCTTGCAGTCAGAATCAGGTCAATTCATAATGGGGAACAAGGAAATGACAGACTAATTGAACAAATACTTTGGTTCTGTCTTTACTAAGGAAGACACAAATAGCCTTCCAGAAATACTAGGGTCCAGCGAAAAGGAGGAGCTGAGGGAAATCCTTATTAGCCAGGAAATTGTGTTAGGGAAACTGATGGGACTGAAGGCCGATAAATCCCCATGGCCAGATAGTTTGCATTCCAGAGTACTTAAGGAAGTAGCCCTAGAAATAGTAGATGCATTGGTGGTAATTTTCCAAAATTCCATGGACTCTGGATCAGTACCTATGGATTGGAGGGTAGCTAATGTAACCCCACCTTTTAAAAAAGGAGGGAGAGAGAAAACAGGGAATTATACACCAGTCAGCCTGACATCGGTGGTGGGGAAAATGCTGGAATCAGTTACTAATGATGTAATAGCAGCACATTTGGAAAACAGTGACAGGATCGGTCCAAGTCAGCATGGATTTATGAAAGGGAAATCATGCTTGACAAATCTTCTAGTTTTTTGAGGATGTAACTAGTAGAGTGGATAAGGGAGAACCAGTGGATGTGGTGTATTTGGACTTTCAAAAGGCTTTTGACAAGGTCCCACACAAGAGATTAGTGTGCAAAATTAAGACACATGATATTGGGGGTAATGTATTGACGTGGATAAAGAACTGGTTGGCAGACAGGAAGCAAAGAGTGGGAATAAACAGGTCCTTTTCAGAATGGCAGGCAATTACAAGTGGGGTGCCGCAAAGTTCAGTGCTGGGACCCCAGCTATTTACAATATATATTAATGATTTGGACGAAGGAATTGAATGCAATATCTCCAAGTTTGCAGATGACACTAAGCTGGGTGGCATTGTGAGTTGTGAGGAGGATGCTAAGAGACTACAGGATGACTTGGACAGATTAGGTGAATGGGCAAATGCATGGCAGATGCAATATAATGTGGATAAATGTGAGGTTATCCACTTTGGTGGCAAAAACAGGAAGGCAGATTATTATCTGAATGGTGACAGATTAGGAAAGGGGGTGATGCAACGAGACCTGGGCGTCATGGTACATCAGTCACTGAAGGTAGGCATGCAAGTACAGCAGGCAGTAAAGAAAGTAAATGGCATGCTGGCCTTCATAGCGAGAGGATTTGAGTATAGGAGCAGAGAGGTCTTACTGCAGTTGTACAGGGCCTTGGTGAGACCACACCTTGAGTACTGTGTGCAGGTTTGGTCTTCTAATCTGAGGAAGGATGTTCTTGCTATTGAGGGAATGCAGCGAAGGTTCGTCAAACTGATTCCCGGGATGGCAGGACTGACAAATGAAGAAAGACTGGATCGACTAGGCTTATATTCACTGGAATTTGGAAGAATGAGAGGGGATCTCATTGAAACATATAAAATTCAGACGTGATTGGACAGGTTAGATGCAGGAAGAATGTTCCCGATTTTGGGGAAATGCAGAACCAGGGGTCACAGTTTAAGGATAAGGGGTAAGCCATTTAGGGCCGAGATGAGGAGAAATTTCTTCACTCAGAGAATTGTGAACCTGTGGAATTCTCTACCACAGAAAGTTGTTGATGCCAGTTCGTTAGATATATTCAAAAGGGAGTTAGATGTGGCCCTTACAGCTTAAGAGATCAAGGGGCATGGAGAGACAGAAATGGGGTACTGAAGTTGCATGATCAGCCGTGATCATATTGAATGTGGGGCAGGCTCGAAGGGCCAAATGGCCTTCTCCTGCATTTATTATCTATGTTTCTTTGTTTCTATGTTTCTATGATAGTTTGGACATCAATATGTTTCCCACTCATATTTGAAGCATTATCATAAGATTGTCTGCGATAATTTTGTATGTCGATCCCGTTCTCATTCAGAAAGGCCAGTATTATTTATGCCATTTCTTGTACACTATGACCAATTATCAGCAAGAACTTTAGGAACCTTTCCTCAGGGCCAGTCGGCAGAATCTAATGGCTGACAAATGTCAGCTGATCTGAGTGTGTGACATCTGGCTGAATCAACAGATATTGAATAAAACTTCATTAATTTAAATTCCTGGATAATCGTCTCAAGTACTTTGCCACCTATCAGACTGATCAAATCTTCACAAGTGGTGGAAGACAAGTATGAAGTATGCCCCTTGCCTTTGTTGGCAAACCGCTTGATGTGTTCAGCAAGAAATGCATCACAGTTTGCGAGAACCTCCAACACACCCAGATAATTACCATTACTTGGAGACCCAACGATTTAGTCTCTGCCTCGCAATGAAAGACCTTGTTCACAGAAAAACGTTATGACACAGACAGCCCATTCTAGCACCTTACGCCAGTACTGCCGTTCACTTTCAAACTGGAAGACAATATGACCATCCACACTATTGTGTCTGTAAGCACCATAGTAATGATTCCATGAGGCAAGGTATTGTACTTGAACTGTGGTGACCTTAGTCCATTTATTACAGTTCCTGAGTGAGGTACAGTATGGTGAGCTCCCTTTTATACCTGGTTATCTGTCGTGTACAGGTGACCCCTAGGTCTCCACCAGTTGCACCCTCTGGTGGTACAGGTATAGTGTATACAGTGTGAAGGTACATTCAGTAGTCTTATGTAACTGTACATTGAGTGTACAGGGAGTATACTTATATTTGCAACGAGACCTGGGTGTCATGGTTCATCAGTCATTGAAGGTTGGCATGCAGATACAACAGTAAGACAAATGGTATGTTGGCCTTCATAGCTAGGGGATTTGAGTATAGGAACAGGGAAGTCTTGCTGCAGTTGTACAGGGACTTAGTGAGGCCTCACCAGGAATATTGTGTTCAGTTTTGGTCTCCTAATCTGAGGAATGACGTTCTTGCTATTGAGGGAGATCAGCGAAGGTTCACCAGACTAATTCCAGGGATGGCTGGACTGTTATATGAGGAGAGACTGGATCAACTGGGCCTTATTCACAGGAGTTTAGAAGGATGAGAGGGGATCTCATAGAAACGTATAAGATTCTAATGGGACTGGACAGGTTAGATGCGGGAAGAATGTTCCCGATGTTGGGGAAGTCCAGAACCAGGGGACATAGTCTTAGGATAAGGGGTAGGCCATTTACGACTGAGATGAGAAGAAACTTCTTCACTCAGGGTTGTTAACCTGTGGAATTCCCTGCCGCAGAGAGTTGTTGATGCTAGTTCATTGGATATATTCAAGAGGGAGTTAGATATGGCCCTTATGGCTAAGGGGATCAAGGGGTATGGAGAGAAAGTAAGAAAGGGGTACTGAGGGAATGATCAGCCATGATCTTATTGAATGGTGGTGCAGGCTCGAAGGGTCGAATGGCTTACTCCTGCACCTATTTTCTATGTTTCTTTGTTTCTACACATACACAACACACACAACCAGTGCCTGCTTGTCTAATGCATATTGCTACCATATCTTCTCTATGCTGGTGGCTGCTTTCGTGAGATGAACTCCTCTCATCTCCATGCCTCCAGTCATTAAATCCAAAAATAAAGTGGCTACTTGTTTGTGCTGTGACCTTGCAAGCAAAGCAGTATACTCTACCGTTTGAAGGAGAATAACAGAGCCACGTTAGCGCCACACGTTCCCCTGTCAGCGAGTGCACAGGTGTGAAAAATGACTTTGAGCAGTATCGGTGACATCCTTCCTTGGCATGAATTATGTTGGAGTTTTGGAAGTCTTTTTTACAGTTTCGGCAGTCCTCATAACCTTTTGCAATCCAATGGCTTTGCATGTGTTCTGCGATATTGGGGCTGAAATTCCAGTTGGAGGCTTCACGTGGTGGCAATTGCTTCCAACCTGAAACATTTCTACGAATTTACCTGGTGGTCCGGGAGGAGCCTGTGATTCCGGTGGGGAGGTCTTCTCTTCCCGTGCTGCGAAGCACGCTCCCATCCTCCTGGTTCCCACGCAGAAGGTGCAGTCACGTGTGGCTGCTCAGCCAATCAGACACAGTATTCCACATCTTTCTCATTAATAGCAATGAAAACTCTGTATCTACGAGTTCTCATTGCTATTAATGAGAAAAAAAAACAAAGACACTAAACACATGTAATAAAAAATAAAAAACACACCTCACATAATTAAAATTAATTGAAATTAAAGTTAATAAATGTCTTAGAGAAAATATTTTTTTCCAAGTTTTTAAAAAGTTTTAAAAATTATGGTTAAAAGTGGGCAGGGTTTTAAAAAATAGTGGGCTAGACTTTCCACTTCACATCACCCATTTATGGCCCATATATGGCCCAAAATAGACCTCTATCGTCCATTTTGAGCAAAAAGAGGAAACTAGGCCCAAAATATCGCCCGAAAAACAGGTGCCTAAGTTTCCATTTTGATCGCCGAGAAGATTGCCGAAATGATAGCTCACACAAGGCTCATCCCAAGTTTCAGCATCTAGCATGCACTTCGCTGGGCTAATGCAAGGCCCAAAAGAGTGCTGAGAAATAGTTGCTTTTTCTGGGCCTAAGAGAAGGAAAATGGGCACTACGGCCGCCATTTTGACTTCAATGGAAGCGTGGAGGATTAGTTGTGATTTAATTAGAGAGTAGTTGTACTCAGAATATTGGGACAGGGAATATAAATAGGTGTTATTACATTATTTTAGTAAATATAATAGAATTTATTATGTTTTATACATTGAATCTATTAACTAGCTTTTACATGTGAAGTTGGGACCTATCAAACTGACTGGTATACAGTATAGAGAGTACAGAGAGTGCAGAGTACAGTGATTAGATATTGTTGAGAGATTATTAAAATTAGACATCAGCACACTACACACTGCTGCATTGTGACTGAAGCTCTTTGCGCTCGTGGAGGGACTTCATAAGCTTCACAATGACCAGGGAGGCACAGACCGAGAGTACTTTTTGGTTTGCATAGAATAGCAGACTTCTCCAAGGTACTGTACACACATTTCCCTCAAAGCACCCTTAAAGAACGCGGAGGTCTTTCGTAACAGAAAGGGGTTCCACTCGCTAAATGTGAGCATTCAGATGTTGATTTACAGTTAGGGTTAATCAAAAGTTTCAATTGCGTGGGGTGTCCTTGATGTCTTGCCTGCGCAGGCCTATCATCAGAATTTATGCTTATTTTATAAAGTTTAGTGTTACTAAAGTGTTACTAAAGTACTTGAATATTAAAATAATAAACACATATGGAATAACATCTGTATAGTTGATAACTAATGTGATTAAGAGAGAAGACACAGAATTTATTGAATTAAAGAAAAAAATGTTTTATTAACAAATACGAAAAAAAAAATTGTAAACTATCCCTCCAACCCTCCGCCCCCTGCACCAACCCACCCTTCCCTCAAATACACAAAATCTTAACAATTAACAATTAACAATTAACAATTAACCAATAACAACTAACAAAACTAACAAAATAGGAACAAGAACAATTGAACAAATTAACAAACTTTGTGAAAAAAACATCCCCCTCCCTACCTGCGGCCACGTTTCCCTCCAGATCCTGTACCACCCCGTGTTCGTATCCCAACCGCCCGTTTTGATCTACGCAGACCGACACCAAGACGTCGTGCAGAGTGGGATGTCAAGACTTCCTGCCGTGGTGGAGGTGACGGAGAGGAAGTGGAAGCCTGAGGCTCCATTTCCGAGTCTGGAGGAACTGTGCCCTCCGTACTCGATCGCGTGCTCGGGGTCTCGCTGCGAACAGACACGACACCTTGGGGTGCAGCGCCGTGTCCAGCCAGCAACGCATGCCGTAGGGCATTGGTTGCGGCTGTCTGCTGCTGAATGGCCTCCAAGGTCTCCCTTGCAGTCTGTGCTTGCTCGGAAGACCAGTTGGAGAAGTTCGTGCAGAACTCACTCCAGGATGCTGGAATCTGGCTCAAGTTCACGGAGAACTGGCTCCAGTTCGCAGAGAATCCCACAAAACCCTGAATAAGGTTGCGACCAATCGCGACTGTCTCCCTGCACAGGGATATCAAGCTCTCTGTCTGCCCCTCCATGGTAGGCGATTACTCACCATGCTGACCGGATCTCGGTGGGGTCGGCAAAATGCTGCGTCTTGGCTCGCCACCTGCACACTACTTGGTCCCGGTGCTTCTTCCATCTCAATTGAGATGGCTGCAGGTTGTTCGCCCCCCACACAGAAAATCTCTTCCTCCTCCTCCTCCCATTCCTCCTCCTCCTCCTGCTCTTCCTCCTCCTTCTCTTCCTCCTGCGAGCTGTTGGAGGGGGTATAGATTTGCGGATGTCTCAGCTACCGAGCATTGCTCAACGAACACTTGACCTTAGAAAGATGAATGAAATTTCTAAACAACTCATAACAATACATATCAATATATATCAATATTTCAATATCAATGTCAATATCAACATTTCAATAACCCAAAACATTGCAATACTTTTCAAAACCACATATGCACAAGGGTTCATCAGGGTTAACATGGCCTCATTCGTAGATCAAGACTACATCGAAATTATTGAATTATAATTGCATAACATTACATGCGTAACTACGATATTTTTCGTATGTATTTAGTGATGTTTGACACATTGAACATTTCCCATTACTCACGAGACTCAAGGATGGGCTTGGCCATGCCACGGGTCATGACTGAATAGCTTTCAGGCCCCACCAAGGCCACCGCAAGTTCCTCATATGCATTAAGAGTGTGCGCCATCGCGGAGCTGCCACCCGTCCTCCTTTGCTCCGCACGGTTGATGCTTATCTTTTTCTGTAAATGATAATTAACATTGCATGGCATAAGCTACTGTACTTGACAGTAAACATTGAAGAATGACAGATTTAAATGTTCAATTATTACATAACATTGTAGTGCATATGAATAATTTTTAATATTATTCTAATTATAAACAGCAAGTAAATAATACATATGTATGCTTTTAAGTATAACTTTTAAATATGTTTTAAATATTAAAATGCAACTTACTCTGGTAGCTGCATATGAATAATTTTTAATACTATAACATGCAACTTACTATTAGGGTGAATAAATGTAATTTTTAATTTCATGTAATTTTTAATTTAATGTAATTTTTAAATTAATGTTTTTACTTTACATTATAAATAAATAACATTGATGATTTTGTTTGCAATTTATAAACATCAAGCAAATAATACATAATAATAATTTATAAACACAAAGTAAATAATACATATGTGATTTTAAATATGAGTTTTAAATACGTTTTACATATAGATAATCCAACTTACTTTGGCAGCTGCCAGCAGGCTGTTCCATCTCTTGCGGCACTGGTCAGCCATCCGCACCTCATTTGATGCTGATGTTATGACATCGGTAATCTCCAGCCAAATTCGTCTATAGGCACGGGGTGGAGGTTTTCCATGGCCACCCCGTGTCAAGTCCTCCCAACTTGTGGAGACCACGTTTACAAGGGCCTCATTGACCTCCTCACTAAAGGCTTTTGCCCTTTGCCTCTCCATCTCCATTGCTTTTTGTGGTTCCATTGATGATTTTTAACAGATTTAACAAAGTTAACAGATAGCTAATCGAAAATAGCTAGCAATACAATCAAATTTAATACAGATTTTTAATTGATTTCTCAAATTATCGAATATTTCTTCCTCACTGCTTCCTCGTTGCTTCTCTCCTTCTCTCCTTCTCTCTCCTCTCTCTCTCCCGCTCTCTCCGACCCTCCCTGTACTTCTGAGCATGTGCGATGACCCATGAACTCTCCAAACGCGGCAAAAAAAATCAACCCCAAAAAGAAATCCCACACATGCGCACACTAGCGTTGCTAGGGAAGTTTTTTTTTTGACTTCCGTTTCACTTCCTCTTTTTTGGGTGATTGTGAGATCGCCGAAAAATCAAATCGCCCATTTGACATCGCCGGGGTAAGGCTGAGTGGAAAATCACAAAAGAAAATGGGCCTTGTGCCGGCAATCAGCACGGGCGATACATCCCACATTGCTGGAATAAGGCCCATTTTGGAAAGTCTAGCCCAATGTGTTTTTTAAAAAATTTAATTTAATTATATTTTTGTATGTTTTTAAACTCTTACACCTGTAAAAGTAGGCTGTGCACCTGCTTTTATCAGGCGGAAGAATTTTGAGGACATTTGCTGGGCAAGATATGGGTAAATACCGCAATCTTGTCCTTGCAAATGTCCTCGCACCTGATATGCATTGGATCTGTCAAGCTCCAGCTTGTAGATTGGAAAAACCGGTTTTCGGCGCATGCGCATTGTGTGCTGAAAACCGGCTTTTGCGATGCCTTCCCGGGTCTGTAGGCATTTTGTACAGACCCGGGGAGGCCGAGATTTCCAAGCCATTGTCTCCCCACAGCCCAGTGTCACTCGTAAGTTGCGCCTCTTTCAGCTCAGTATGTGACAGTCGGTTTTCATCTTCTTCAACTTTTTGAACTTGGAGTTCCAACTTGGCCAACTCCGGGTCCGGTGCCACTAGCGGTTTCGTTGTTGAAGTTGACTGAAGTTATCTTGGCCTTCGTCTTCATGATCTTGAGTTTTTAGTTGAAAATTGATCTAGTTTAAGCAGTTTAGCTACTTCTTGTCTCTTTTGCTCTTTGCGTAGCTGGTGCTCTTTCCTTTTTTTCGGCCCCGATTTGTATGTAGAATGCACCTCTAGAAAAAGGGCATCTAGAGTCTATTTACATCAAGTCGAGAATAACATGCGCCTGAGTCCTCGCGGCTTCGCTCCGCTCTTGCTACGTCACTTATGTCAATACTGTTTACCCTTACCCTTAATCTGACCCTGTATGGGCCCCACTCTAGGCTTGGCCCCCGGGCGACTGCCCCATCTGCCCCCCCCCCCTTTTAATCTGTCCCTGATTGTATGCATGCTGGAGATGTGTGCGTAGGTTATGCACTTGTGTCATGAGCCATGTATCCTGATTCTTGTGTCTTTGACCAAGAAATTCAAGGGTTTAGCGCCATCCATTAACACCAGATTGGGGCACAAGAATGGCTGCCGGCGCTTTTCCACCTGCTGTCGGTGGGTGCCATGATAGATGTTTTCAGATGGCTCGCTAGGGAAATATAGATTATGCAGATCATGGTGTGAATGAGGGTGCAATGTTCACTTGACACCCGATCTGCAAGTTTGGAGTTCACCACTTCACTTAGCGGCATGCCTTAAGTGCGCCGAGCTGAGCAAGCATTGACAAGCAGGACAGAAGCTCCAGTAGTGGGATTTAAAGAACGCATCTGCAATCACTTGCCCCTGACATGTCTGTTCAGTTTGACTGGCTCTGTGTAACTTTCTGCAATTCCAGCAGCTTTATTAACATCTTTCTAGGTTCTAGGGTAACAGGCAGTATTGTTGCAAGTGGAGAACACCTTCATTATTACTTAAAAGCTTCTGCTCACAACACTTGCTCAGAGCGAAGTCAGTGAACAAGATGAGAATGTGCGCAGAGGGAGGAAGAGGAGGGCCAGCAGGGCTCTCAACTGGAGGCCTTACCCACCTAGGGTCGTCCGAGGGTAGTCACAGCACTCTGCCACCTCCTGCAAACTGACCTGCAGCCTGAGAGCAGGGTGAACACGGCTCTCCCAGTGGCAGTCAAGGACTCCGTGGCCCTCAATTTCTTCACCAGCAGATCCTTCTAGTCTGGAGCAGGAGACATAGCTAACATAGAATCATAGATGCTTACAGCATGGAAGAAGGCCATTCAGCCCATTGAGCCTGTGCTGCCTCTCTGCAAGAGCACTTGAGCTCGTCCCACTCCTCTGCCCTTTTCACGTAGCCCTGAAAATTGTTTTCTTTCAGGTACTTATCCAATTCCTTTTTTTTTAAGAACATAAGAAATAGGAGCAGGAGTAGGTCATTTGTCCCCTCGAGCTTGCTCCGCCATTCAATAAGAGAAGGGCTGATCTGATCTTGGCCTCAACTCCACTTTCCTGCCCGTTCTCTGTAACCCTTGACTCCCTTATCATTCAAAAATCTGTCTAACTCCACATTAAATATATTCAATGACCCAGCTGCCACAGCTCTCAGGGGTAGGGAATTCCAAAGATTCACGATCCTCTGAGAGGAGAAATTCCTCCTCATTTCTGTTTTAAATGGGGACCCCGTATTCTGAAACTATGCCCCCTAGTTCTAGATTCCTGCATGAGGGGAAGTATCCTCTCTGTGTCTACTCTGTCAAGCTCCCTCAGAATCTTATACATTTCAATAAGATCACCACTCATTTTTCCAAACTCCAAGGAGTATAGGCCCAATCTGCTCAAGCTTTCTTCATAAGACAACCCCTTCATCTCAGGAAGCAACCTTGTGAACCTTCTCTGAACTGCCTCCAATGCAAGTATATCCTTCCTTAAATAAGGAGAACAAAATTGTATGCAATACTCCAAGTGTGGTCTCGCCAATGCCCTGTACAGTTGTAGCTGGACTTCCCTACTTTTATACTCCACCCCCCTTGCAATAAAGATCAACATTCCATTTGCCTTCCTAATTACGTGCTGTACCTGCATGTTACCTTTTTGTAATCTCTCCCCATTTAAATAATAATTAGCTTTTTTATTTTTCCTACCGAAGTGGATAACTTCACATTTTCCCACATTATACTCCATCTGGCAAATTTTTTCCCACTCACTAAGCCTGTCTATATCCCTTTGCAGATTCTTTGTGTTCTCCTCCCAACTTGCTTTCCCACCTATCTTTGTATCATCAGCAAATTTGGCTACATTACACTCGGTCCCTGCTATGCTCATAATAAAAGATGAAACTGAGTACTGTGTACATGAGCAAGTGTGACCTTAGCTCCTTTAATAAGACTCCAGAGTGCAGGTACCTCGTGGGTGGCCTGCTTATATACCGTGCTCCCAAGGGATGCTGGGATCCCTTGGGACACCGACAGGTAGGCCATCTGGTGGTAGTGTAATACAGGTTACAAGGGATTAAATACATAACATCGCTCCCCCGTGAAGTCAACAGTACACTTATTTACAAGGTGAGACGATTTGGGGCTTTATGCTCCCTTGTCAATCGTCTCGGTACAAATGCGGGTGTGGGTGAGTTGGGTAGTTCTTCACTGGGCTGTTGGGCAGCCGGCCTTGCTGGGCTGCTGGAGATGGTGAGTTCGGCTTCGTGGTCAACCATGATGTCAGTCGTCACTTGTGTGTGTGTTGGAGGGTCAAAGTTGGTGGTGTCCTCTTCAGGTTGTTCATAGCTATTGGTGAACTGCAATTTGATTTGGTCCAAATGTTTTCTGTGCATTTGTCCATTGGCCAATTTGACCTGAAACACCCTACTCCCCCTTTGGCTGTGACCGTGCCAGCGAGCCATTTGGGACCATGTCCATAATTGAGCACAAACACAGGATCATTGATCTCAAATATCGCGTGACAAATTTGCATGGTCATGGTACACACTTTGTTGATGCCGCTTGCCCTCCATGTGATCATGGAGATCAGGGTGGACAAGAGGGAGCCTTGTTTTTAGCGCCCTTTTCATGAGCAGCTCGGCTGGGGGAACCCCAGTGAGTGAGTGGGGTCTGGTGCGGTAGCTGAGCAGCAGTCGGGACAACCGGGTCTGCAGGGAGCCTTCTGACACAACTTTCAAGCTTTGCTTGATGGTCTGAACTGCCCGTTCTGCCTGGCCGTTGGATGAGAGCTTGAACGGAGCAGATGTGACATGTTTGATCGCATTGCGGGTCATGAATTCCTTGAATTCAGCACTGGTGAAGCAAAGTCCATTGTCGCTGACTAGGACATCAGGCAAGCTGTGCATGGCAAACATGGCTCGTAGGCTTTCAATAGTGGCCGTGGATGTGCTTACAGATATTATTGCACATTCAATCCATTTTGAGTAAGCGTCCACGACAACCAAAAACATTTTGCCTAGAAATGGGCCCGCATAGTCCATGTGGATCCTCGACCACGGTTTGGAGGGCCACGACCACAAACTTAGCGGTGCCTCTCTGGGTGCATTGCTCAGCTGAGAGCAAGTGTTGCACTGGCGCACGTATGACTCTAAATCTGAGTCGATGCCGGGCCACCACACTAGGGATCTGGCTATGGCTTTCATCATTACAATGCCTGGGTGGGTGCTGTGCAGTTCACATATGAACGTATCTCTGCCTTTCTTGGGCAAGACCACGCGATTGCCCCACAAAAGACAGTCCGCCTGCAGGGATATTTCGTCTTTGCGACTGTGGAACGGCTTAATCACCTCCTACATCTCCGCTGGGACACTGGACCAGCTCCCATAGAGGACACAGTTTTTTTACCAAGGACAGTAAAGGATCCTGGCTGGTCCAGGTCCTGATCTGACGGGCTGTAACGGGGGAGTTTTCGTTCTCGAATGCCTCCAAGACCATGAGCAAGTCTGCTGACTGTGCCATTTGTACCCTGGTGGTGGGCAATGGCAGCCGACTGAGAGCATTTGCACAGTTCTCTGTGCCCGGTCTGCGGCGGATTACATAGTTGTATATCGACAGCGTGAGCGCCCATCTTTGGATGCGGGCAGAGGCATTGGTGTTAATCCCTTAATCATAAGCGATATGAGCGGCTTGTGGTCAATTTCAAGCTCAAACCTGAGGCCAAATAAGTACTGGTATATTTTTTTTACCCCGTAAATGCACACCAGAGCCTCTTTTTCAATCATGCTGTTGGCCCTTTCGGCCTCGGACAAACTCCTGGATGCATAAGCGACCGGTTGCAAGATTCCCGATTTGTTAGCCTGTTGTAACACACACCTGACCCCGTATGACGATGCATCGCAAGCTAGCACTAATCTTTTACAAGGGTTATACAGGACAAGCAGTTTGTTTGAACACAACAGATTTCTGGCTTTCTTAAAGGCAGCCTCTTGTGAATTCCCCCATACCCAGTCGTCTTCCTTGCGCAGTAGCACATGTAGGCATTCTAGCAGGGTGCTTAACCCAGATAGGAAATTACCAAAATAGTTATGGAGTCCCAGGAATGACCGCAGCTCCATCACGTTGTGTGATCTCGGCACGTTCTTGATGGCCTCCGTCTTCGCATCGGTGGGTCTGATGTCGTCTGCCGCGATTCTTCTTCCCAAGAACTCGACCTCCTGTGCCAGGAAAACACACTTCGAGCATTTCAACCTGAGCCCCACCCGATCCAACCGACTAAGAACCTCTTCCAGATTCTTCAAGTGCTCAATGGTGTCCCGACCTGTAACCAGTATGTCGTCCTGGAAAACTACGGTGCGAGGAACTGACTTTAGCAGACTCTCCATGTTCCATTGGAAGGTTGCCGCGGCCGACCGAATCCCGAACGGGCACCGGTTATAGATGAACAGACGTGTTGATGCAGGTGAGGCCTTTTGAAGACTCCTCCAGCTCCTGCGTCATGTAGGCCGAGGTCAGGTTCAGCTTAGTGAACATTTTCCCTCCAGCCAGGTTCGCGAATAGATCGTCTGCCTTGGGTAACGGGTGCTGGTCCTGTAGCAAAAAATAGTTAATCATTACTTTATAGTCCCCATAAATTCTAACCTGTCCTCTTTAAGTACCGGGACAATCGAACTAGCCCACTCGTTGAATTCCACCGGCGCGATGATGCCTTCATGTTGCAGCCTGTCCAGCCCAATTTCCACTTTTTCACGTATCATGCACGGTACCACCCATGTCTTCTGGTGGATGGGTTGCATACCGGGAACCAAATGGATCTGCACTTTCGCCCCTAAGAAGCTTCCAATGCCTGTCTCGAACAACGATGGAAACTTGCTCAGAACCTGGGCACATGAGGCGTCGTCGACGGACGAAAGCACTCGGATGTCATCCCATTTCCAGCGGATTTTTGCCAGCCAGCTTCTGCCAAACAACATGGGGCCAGCCCCTGGCATAATCCACAGCGGGAGTTCGTTTACTGCTTCGTCATAGGAGACTTTGACTTCTGCACTGCCAATTACAGGGATTAGTTCCTTGGTGTAAGTCTTTAGTTTGGTGTGAATGGGGTTGAGCTTGGGCCTGTGTGCCTTTTTGCCCCACAGCCTGTCGAAGGCCTTTTTACTCATTATGGACTGACTTGCCCCCGTGCCCAGTTCCATAGATACTGGAATGCCGTTCAGTTCAACTTTCAACATTATTGGTGGACATTTCGTGGTGAATGTGTGTACCCCGTACACTTCTGCTTCCTCGGTACGAGTCTCCAATTCAGCCTGATCCACAGTGGATCGATCTTCCTCTGCAACGTGGTGGTTTGCAGGGTTTGCAGCTCGCCTGCACAGTCGCTGGAGGTGTCCCATTGTTCTGCAACCGTTGCACGCATACTTGAAGCGGCACTGATGGGGCCGATGATCACCTCCACAGCGCCAACAGGGTTTTAACTGCCTCGCATTAACAATAAATAGCAGATTCTGGGTCATCTGAGGTCGGGCAGCAGTAGCCGGCATGTACGTTTTGCCATGTATATTTCTGCTTGAAACTGACGTTACTTTATGCACAGTACTGGCCGAAACTTCTTTACTCTGCGAAATCTGCTTGGTGTTGTCGCTGGTGGACATAAATGCCTGGGCTATCGTTATGGCTTTACTTAGGTTCGGAGTTTCTACAGTCAACAGTTTGCGAAGGATTGTCTCATGGCCAATGCCTAGTACAAAAAATCTCTAAGCATTTGTTCTAGGAATCCCTCAAACTCACAATGTCCTGCGAGGCGCCTTAATTCGGCGACATAGCTCGCCACTTCCTGGCCCTCCGATCGTTGACACGTGTAGAACTGATATCTCGCCATCAAAACGCTTTCCTTACGATTTAGGTGCTCCCAGATCAGCGTACCCAATTCTTCATAGGATTTCTCTCTTGGTTTTGCCGGAGCTAGGAGGTTCTTCATGAGGCCATAGGTTGTTGCCCCACAGACAGTTAGGAGGATCACCCTTCATTTGGTGGCATACTTGTCCCCTTCCAGCTCGTTGGCCATGAAGAATTGGCTGAGTCTCTCCACGAAGGCTTCCCAATCGTCCCCTTCTGAGAAATTCTCCAGGATACCAACTGTTCTTTGCATTTTTGCACGGTTGTTCGTTACCTCGTCGCCAATTGCTATGCTCATAATAAAGGATGAAACTGAATAATGTGTACAATGAGCAAGTGTGACCTTAGCTCCTTTAATAAGACTCCAGAGTACAGGTACCTCGTGGGTGGCCTGCTTATATACCATGCTCCCAAGGGATGCTGTGATCCCTTGGGACTCCAACAGGTAGGCCCTCTGGTGATAGTGTAATACAGATTACAAGGGATTAAATACATAACAGTCTCTTCATCCAAGTCGTTAATATAGATTGTAAATAATTGATGCCCCACTAGTGGCACTCCACTAGTTACAGTTTGCTAACCTGAAAATGGCCCATTTATCCTGACTCTCTGTTTTCTGTTAGTTAGCCAATCCTCTATCTATGCTAATATATTACCCCCAACCCCATGAGTTCTTAACTTGTGCAGTAACCTTTTATGTGGCACCTTATCGAATGCCTTCTGGAAATCCAAATACACGGCATCTACTGGTTCCCCTTTATCCACCCTGCTCGTTATATCCTCAAAGAATGCCAGCAAATTTGTCAAAAATTATTTTCCTTTCATAAAACCATGCTGACCCTGCTTGACTGTATTATGATTTTAATTACTTCCTTAATAATGAACTCCAGCATGTTCCCAATGACAGATGTTAGCCGAGCTGGTCTACAGTTTCCTGCTTTCTGTCACCCTCTTTTCTTAAATAGTGGTGTTACATTTGCAGTTTTTCAATTAACTGGAACCGCTCGGGAATCCAGGAAATTTTGGTAGATTACAACTAATGCGTCCATTATCTCTGTAGTCACTTCTTTTAAGACTCTAGGATGCAGGCCATCAGGTCCACCTTTAGTCCCATTAATTTGCCTAGTACTTTTTCTTCTAGTGATAGTGATTGTTTTAAGTTCCCCCCTCCCAATAGCCCCTTGATTATCAATTATTGGGATGCTTTTAGTGTCTTCTACAGTGAAGACCGATACAAAATATTTGTTCAACGTCTCTGCCATTTCCATGTTTCTCATTATTAATTCCCCAGCCGCATCCTCTAAGGGACCAACATTTACTTTAGCCACTCTCCTTCCTTTTTATATACCTGTAGAAGCTCTTACAGTATGTTTTTATATTTCTTGCTAGTTTACTCTCATAATCTATCTTCTCTCTCTATTTTTTTAGTCGTTCTTTGCTGGTTTCTAAAAATTTCCCAATCCTCTGGCCTTCCATGAATCTTCGCAACATTGTATGCCTTTGTTTTCAATTTGATACCATCCTTTACTTCCTTAGTTAGCCATGGATGATTTATCCTTCTCTTAGAGTCTTTCTTTCTAACTGGAATATATCTTTGCTGAGAGTTATGAAATATCTTCTTAAATGTCTGCCACTGCTTAGCTATCATACCTTTTAATCTATTTTCCCAGTCCACTTTAGCCAACTCTGTCTTCATACATTTGTAATTGCCTTTATTTAAGTTCAGGACACTAGTTTGAGACTGAAGTTTCTCATCCTCAAACTGAATTTGAAATTCTACCACGCTATGATCACTCTTCCCAAAAGGATCCTTTACTATGAGATCATTATTTAATCCAGTCTCATTACACATTACCAGATCTAAAATAGTTTGCTCCCTGGTTGGTTCCACAACGTATTGTTCTAAGAAACCATCCCAAATATACTCTATGAACTCTTCCTCAAGGCTCTCTTTGCCAATTTGATTTGTCCAATCAATATGAAGATTAAAATCGGCCATGATTATTGTCATACCTTTCCAGCAAGCCTCCATTATTTCTTGATTTATACTACAGTGCAGCTAGTATTAGGGGGCCTATAGATTACTCCCACCAGTGACTTCTTTCTCTCTTTGAAAGCCGTGATTACTTCTGCCTCCACCACGCTTTCAAGCATTGCATTCCAGATCCTAACCACCTGCTTTGTAAAAACGTTTTACACATCTCACAGTTCGCCATCCATCGCTGTATCCTGGAGGTCATTGAGGCTCTCTACCCGAGAAGAAAGGACTACTGAGTAGTGAGAAACAGGACGAGCGCGCATGTGACTTTGCCAGAATAGCGGGCTTCCCTATGGTGCAGAGCGCCATCGACTGCAGCCATGTGGCTTTGTGGACGTCATATAAAAATCCTGAGATCATCCATAACCACAAAGGCTACAACTCATTAATTTGGTGCATTTGGTGTTCATCCACGACCAGCGACTCCTAGAATGATAAAATCAGAGAAGTTTACAGCACGGAAGAAGGCCATTACGGCCCATCGTGTCCGTGATGGGCAACAAGAGGCTATCCAGCCTAATTCCACTTTCCAGCTCTAGGTCCGTAACCCTGCAGGTTACGGCACTTCAGGTGCACATCCAAGTACTTTTTAAATGTGGTGAGGGTTTCTGCCTCTATCACCCTTACAGGCAGTGAATTCCAGACCCCCACAACCCTCTGTGTGAAGAAATTTCCCCTCAAATCCCCTCTAAACATTCGACCAATTACTTTAAATTTATGCCTGCTGGCTTTTGACCCCTCTGCTAAGGGAAATAGGTCCTTTCTATCCACTATATCTAGGCCCCTCATAATTTTATACACCTCAATGAGGTCTCCCCTCAGCCTCCTCTGTTCCAAGGAAAACAAATCCAGCCTATCCAATCTGTCCTCATAGCTAAGATTCTCCACTCCTGGCAACATCCTCGTAAATCTCCTTTGTACCCTCTCCAGTGCAATCACATCCTTCCTATAATGCGGTGACCAGAACTGCATACAGTACTCCAGCTGTGGCCTAACCAGTGTTTTATACATAGAAACATAGAAAATAGGTGCAGGAGTAGGCCATTCGGCCCTTCTAGCCTGCACCGCCATTCAATGAGTTCATGGCTGAACATGCAACTTCAGTACCCCATTCCTGCTTTCTCGCCATACCCCTTGACCCCCCTAGTAGTAAGGACTACATCTAACTCCTTTTTGAATATATTTAGTGAATTGGCCTCAACCACTTTCTGTGGTAGAGAATTCCATAGGTTCACCACTCTCTGGGTGAAGACGTTTCTCCTCATCTCGGTCCTAAATGGCTTACCCCTTATCCTTAGACTGTGACCCCTGGTTCTGGACTTCCCCAACATTGGGAACATTCTTCCTGCATCTAACCTGTCTAAACCCGTCAGAATTAAAAAAGTTTCTATGAGATCCCATCTCATTCTTTGGAACTCCAGTGAATACAAGCCCAGTTGATGCAGTCTTTCCTGATATATCAGTCCTGCCATCCCGGGAATCAGTCTGGTGAACCTTCGCTGCACTCCCTCAATAGCAAGAATGTCCTTCCTCAAGTTAAGAGACCAAAACTGTACACAATACTCCAGGTGTGGCCTCACCAAGGCCTTGTACAACTGTAGTAACACCTCCCTGCCCCTGTACTCAAATCCCCTTGCTATGAAGGCCAACATGCCATTTGCTTTCTTAACCGCCTGCTGTACCTGCATGCCAACCTTCAATGACTGATGTACCATGACACCCAGGTCTCGTTGCACCTCCCCTTTTCCTAATCTGTCACCATTCAGATAATAGTCTGTCTCTCTGTTTTTACCACCAAAGTGGATAACCTCACATTTATCCACATTTTGGGCCCAAGTTTCCACATGATTTGCGCCTGATTTTTTGGAGCAACTGGTGGAGAACGGACTATCTTAGAAATCGCAATTCTCCACATTTTTTTTTCTGCAGTTCTAGTCAGGTAGAACAGTTCTACTTTGGAACAGAATTTTTTCTTCAAAAGGGGGCGTGTCCGGCCACTGACGCCTGATTTCAAAGTTTCCACAGTGAAAACGTACTCCGAACTAACTTAGAATGGAGCAAGTGAAGATTTTTGTAGAACTGAAAAAATCAGGTTACAAATTAGGCGGAGGGAACGAGGGGGGGTGGGGGGGGGGGAAGGGAAGTCATTAAATTCTACAATAAATCCTTAGTTATACTTATACAAATATTATACAAATAAACCATGTTCCTACCTGTGTGAAAGTTCTTCAGGCAGGCCTTTAGGAAGCGGTTTGCCGTCGGGACCGAAGGCTGAACGGGCACCAGAGATAGGAGGCGTTGGGTCGGGTCGGGAAGAGAGGTTCGGTTCAGGTCGGCGGGGGAGGGAGGGAGAGAGGGGGAGGGAGGGAGAGAGGGAGGGGGAGGGAGGGAGAGAGGGAGGGGGAGGAAGGGAGAGAGGGAAAGAGGGAGGGAGGGAGAGAGGGAGGGGGAGGGAGGGAGAGAGGGAGGGGGAGGGAGGAAGAGAGGGCGAGAGGGAGGGAGGGAGAGAGGGAGGGAGGGAGGAAGAGAGGGAGAGAGGGAGGGAGAGAGGGAGGGGGAGGGAGGGAGAGAGGGAGGGAGGGAGGTCAGGTCGGGGAGGGAGGTCAGGTCGGTCGGATCCAGTCCAGGGGCGAGAGTAGAGTCGGGTCAAGTCGGGTGGGAGAGGGAGTGGCAGCGGCAGATGCAGACGGGTCGAGTCGGGTCCGGTCCGGTCGGGGTGGCGGTGGGGGCAGAAGCAGGAGCGGCGGGGAAGCAGGAGCGGCAGCTCGTCTTCTCTGAGGAGCAGTTCCTTCAGCTGCTCAGGGTGGGGACGCACTGGAGGACGGGCAGGGTGCTTGATCTCGGAGCTGGAGACGTAGAGGTTACTAAAACCATCAGCCCCCATTTTGACGAGGTCTATGTGACTGAAGTGTCTCCCACCATGAAGTGGCAACTTAAAAAGAAACAGTACAGAGTTCTAGGTCGGGTCGGGTCGGGTCCGGGGGGGTGGGGGGAAAGCAGGAGCGGGAGTCGGCAGGAAGCAGGAGCTGGCCGTGGGAGGAGCCTTATTCACGCAGCCCCAGTGAGGCCATTCAGCCAGGGCTAGGGGCTGCGTGCTTCGGGCCCCTCCCACACAGTTTCGGGCGTCTGGAGCTACTGCACTTGCGAGCCCACTGTAGCGTGCATGTGCAGAGCTCCCGGCACTGTTTTCGGTGCAGGGTCCTAGCTCCGCCCCCTACAGCTCCTGCTGCGCCGCGCCAAGGGCCAGAGGACCTGCAGGGAGGTGGAGAATACGGAGGGTTTTTTTAGGCACACTTTGTGGCATGAAAAACGGGCGCCCAGCTCGGAGGGGCGCCCGTTTTTTATCGTGTGGAAACTTGGGCCCATTACTTCATCTGCCATGCATTTGCCCACTCACCTAACCTATCCAAGTTGCTCTGCAGCCTCATAGCATCCTCCTCGCAGCTCACACTGCCACCTAACTTAGTGTCATCCGCAAATTTGGAGACACTACATTTAATCCCCTCGTCTAAATCATTAATGTATAGTGTAAACAGCTGGGGCCCCAGCACAGAACCTTGCGGTACCCCACTAGTCACCGCCTGCCATTCTGAAAAGTACCCATTTACTCCTACTCTTTGCTTCCTGTCTGACAACCAGTTCTCAATCCATGTCAGTACACTACTCCCAATCCCATGTGCTTTAACTTTGCACATTAATCTCTTGTGTGGGACCTTGTCGAAAGCCTTCTGAAAGTCCAAATATACCACATCAACTGGTTCTCCCTTGTCCACTCTACTGGAAACATCCTCAAAAAATTCCTGAAGATTTGTCAAGCATGATTTCCCTTTCACAAATCCATACTGACTTGGACCTATCATGTCACCTCTTTCCAAATGCGCTGCTATGACATCCTTAATAATTGATTCCATCATCTTACCCACTACTGATGTCAGGCTGACCGGTCTATAATTCCCTGTTTTCTCTCTCCCTCCTTTTTTAAAAAGTGGGGTTACATTGGCTACCCTCCACTCCATAGGAACTGATCCAGAGTCAATGGAATGTTGGAAAATGACTGTCAACGCATCCACTATTTCCAAGGCCACCTCCTTAAGTACTCTGGGATGCAGTCCAGCAGGCCCTGGGGATTTATCGGCCTTCAATCCCATCAATTTCCCCAACACAATTTCCCGACTAATAAGGATTTCCCTCAGTTCCTCCTCCTTACTAGACCCTCTGACCCCTCTTATATCCGGAAGGTTGTTTGTGTCCTCCTTAGTGAATACCGAACCAAAGTACTTGTTCAATTGGTCTGCCATTTCTTTGTTCCCCGTTATGACTTCCCCTGATTCTGACTGCAGGGGACCTACCTTTGTCTTTACTAACCTTTTTTTCTTTACATATATATAGAAACTTTTGCAATCCGTCTTAATGTTCCCTGCAAGCTTCTTCTCGTACTCCATTTTCCCTGCCCTAATCAAACCCTTTGTCCTCCTCTGCTGAGTTCTAAATTTCTCCCAGTCTCCGGGTTCGCTGCTATTTCTGGCCAATTTGTATGCCACTTCCTTGGCTTTAATACTATCCCTGATTTCCCTTGATAGCCACGGTTGAGCCACCTTCCCTTTTTTATTTTTACGCCAGACAGGAATGTACAATTGTTGTAGTTCATCCATGCGGTCTCTAAATGTCTGCCATTGCCCATCCACAGTCAACCCGTTAAGTATCATTCGCCAATCTATCCAAGCCAATTCACACCTCATACCTTCAAAGTTACCCTTCTTTAAGTTCTGTACCATGGTCTCTGAATTAACTGTTTCATTCTCCATCCTAATGCAGAATTCCACCATATTATGGTCACTCTTCCCCAAGGGGCCTCGCACAATGAGATTGCTAATTAATCCTCTCTCATTACACAACACCCAGTCTAAGATGGCCTCCCCCCTAATTGGTTCCTCGACATATTGGTCTAGAAAACCATCCCTTATGCACTCCAGGAAATCCTCCTCCACCGTATTGCTTCCAGTTTGGTTAGCCCAATCTATGTGCATATTAAAGTCACCCATTATAACTGCTGCACCCTTGTTGCATGCACCCCTAATTTCCTGTTTGATGCCCTCCCCAACATTACTACTACTGTTTGGAGGTCTGTACACAACTCCCACTAATGTTTTTTGCCCTTTGGTGTTCTGCAGTTCTACCCATATAGATTCCACATCATCCAAGCTAATATCCTTCCTAACTATTGCATTAATCTCCTCTTTAACCAGCAATGCTACCCCATCTCCTTTTCCTTTTATTCTATCCTTCCTGAATGTTGAATACCCCTGGATGTTGAGTTCCCAGCCCTCATCATCCTGGAGCCACGTCTCTGTAATCCCAATCACATCATATTTGTTAACATCTATTTGCACAGTTAATTCATCCACCTTATTATGGATACTCCTTGCATTAAGACACAAAGCCTTCAGGCTTGTTTTTTTAACACCCTTTGTCCTTTTAGAATTTTGCTGTCCAGTGGCCCTTTTTGTTCTTTGTCTTGGGTTTCTCTGCGCTCCACTTTTCCTCATCTCCTTTCTGTCTTTTGCTTTTGTCTCCTTTTTGTTTCCCTCTGTCTCCCTGCATTGGTTCCCATCCCCCTGCACATTGACACATATTTGTACTAACGATACAGTTGAAGCATAACCCCCCTGTGCTTGTATTCTATGCCTCGGCTAATAAAGGCAAGCATTCCGTATGTCTTCTTAACCACCTTATTTACCTGGCCTACTACTTTCAGCGATCTGTGGACATGCACTCCAAGTTCCCCTTGTTCATCTGCACTTCTCACTGTCCTACCATTTAATGTGTATTCCCTTTCCTGATGGTCAATTCCCACTAACCTGGCAGCAGCCATAATGCAGTTTCCTGCATCAGTCCGATGTGCCAGCAATCTTCCAGCCGCCACATCATACCCAAGGGTGGCTGCTCAGAGACAAGGGCTATCTGTTCTGCCTCTGGCTCATGGCTCCCCTCCTCAACACCAGCACTTATATAATGAGAGCCATGCTTCTCCCAGGAACCTAATTGAGCAGACCATCGGAATGCTGAAGCAACAGTTCTGCTGCCTTCAAGAGCCTTCCAATGCAGGTGTCCCATTTTGTGGTGGTCTGCTGCATGCTTCACAGCTTGGCCATCATGAGGGTGCAGCCCTTGCCACTAGTGATTGTGGGACATCCTCTGGAGGAGGAAGACGAAGGTGTGCAAGAGGATGAGGATGAGAAGGGAGGGAGGAGGCAGGCAGCCAATCCCCCTTCCCAATGGGCTGTCCATTTAGTGCCTCATCAGACTCCGATTCAAATAAATGGAACCCCAGATCCCTGTTGCTCACCACATTCCCATCATACCATCCCTCTGTCATGGAATATCACAGTGTCCTCCTGCAAAGTTGAAATGAGAGCCACCACAAAAGTTTCCAAACAAAATTAATAAATTTTCCAAAAATCAATTGACACATATTTATACTAACGATACGAACCAATCACCCTTGTGCAATCCCTTAGTGCCTGTCGTTCGGGTGCCCTTTCCTGATCTAATGCTCCTCCTATACAGTGCTCCACAGTAGCTGCAGCATAGCTGGTTGAAGGCTGTTGAGTTTCCATGAGGGAGATTGCACATGGCCTTGCAGGATGACTTCGACCAGCTCTGGCCCTAGTAGGCCTGGCTGTAGGTTGCACCACCTTGGCATGAACAGCAGCAGTCTGGGCTGGCTGCAGCAAGAGCAATGGGGGTATAGTGGGAACAGGAATGCTGTCATCCTGAGAGAGCACAGTAGGGTCCTGCTCCATGACCCACTGCCATTCCCTGGGGTGGCGCCTCAGCATTCCTAGCAATCTGTTAGAGCACAAATTACTGGGCTGTTGTGATACCCTGTAAGCCCCGGTTGACAGTGATAAACCCAGCCACAATGGCAGCAGTCTGAGCTTGGGTGGCAACAAGCTGAGACTTCATGATAGCAGTCTGCACTTCCGCTGCAGCATGAAGATGGATCACTTCTGCCTGTGCCACAATGACAGCCGTGACATCGCCCATCTTCACACACCATCACGTCTGGGTCAACACGGTCTCTTTGGGAGTTGCCCATCATTTCCAGCCTGGAAATCCTGGGCTACAAGCTCCGTGCAAATCCACGTGCAATGTTGGAGGTGGACTTCTCAATGCTCCTTGACATTGCCAGGAGGCTCTCTGGCAGACCTGCCACTGCACCGATCAATTCGGTGTGTATGCCCATCATCCTTCTTCTGAAGGCTGCCCCATTGGGGTCCTCATCTGAGTCCTGAGCAGCAGATCTCACGTGAAAACTCACCCTCTCGGGAGCTGGCACCTGAACTAGTCTATCCCCCTGGCCTTGCTGCAGCCCAATCCTGCCCGGTGCCTCATCCCGTGCAGATGCTGCTTCTACACTAGCCTCTAAACTAGTTTCTGAGCTGGTGTCCGTGAGTGACAGATGCAGTGATGCTGTGTCTTCTTCTCCCCCCTCGCTCTCCTGCATCGCCTCGGGGACAGGCTGCTCGGGTGCTTGGTTTTGATTATCTGAAAGCAGAAAGGCAGAAAGGGTTATGGTGAAGAGAGGGGTGGAAGCATGATATACATGTATACAGAATCAGCAGCTTGAAAGTGAGAAGAGATTGTGGGATGAGAGGGAAGTGGGATGTGAGAAGAAGGATTGGGAATGAGCATACCGTTGTTGTGCCCATGGGCTTTAAACTCGCCAGTTGCCACGGTGCCTACGATCTGCTGCCCAATTATCTCCAGCACTGGCTCCTCCAGTTGGCTGAGGTTGTGGATGACAGCTTGCCCCGGCCTGTCTGCTGCTGTCTCTCTGATTATGTGCGACCTTGCCCTGCAAGAGAAAGAGAAGTGTGTGAGTGAGTGTAGTGCAATGTGTTTGGCTGATGTGCTGGCTAACGTTGAATAGCTGTCAGTGTGTGCAGGGTGTGAGATGTGAGTGTGAGTGTTACAGCAGTGGTAAATCTGTGAGGGTGAAGTGAAGCTATGATTGTGAGCTCTGATTGGTGATAGGTAGAGATTGTTGGTAGGTGAGTGCTGGGGTTGTGGTGCATTGAGCAGTGTGTGAGGCTTGTGGTGCAGATGTGGGATATGGCATTTGCTTTAGCCTTCACTCACCTTGACCTGCCATGTGAGATCATTAAACTTCTTTTGGCACTGGATGGCCGGCCTTGGGACCACAGTACTGGCCACCACATAGGCGGTTATCTCCTGCCAGTGCCTTTGAGAGGTGTGTGGCGAGGGCTTCCTTTTAGTGTGCGGGAAGAGGACAGCCTGCCTCCTCTCCACGGCCATGACCAGTGCCTCAAGAGCTGTGTCTGAGAATCTGTGGGCTCTCTCCCTGTGCTGAGGCTCAGCCATGTGTTTCCACTGCCATCTTCTTCCAACTGAAGTTGTGAGTGACTTGACAATGCGGAACTGTCAATCAATGATCCTCCCCATTACTGAATAAAACCTGTGCTAAACATGATTGGGAATTAAACTGGACCCAATATTGCGCCCCCTGTTGAGTAGTAAGCCAATGAGCAATGGTTTTAGTGCTGAGATCAAGACTGCAATCATGTTAATGAGGACTGGGCATGAATTCTGCGTGCTATCTAGAATATTTTGATCAGGCACAGCTTAACATTGTTGGGCCTTAACGCTGCCCGTTTCATGGCCATATCCAATTTATAGGCCATTTTGGTTATTTAAATGTCATAGAAATATGTAGAAATCACAACATAGAAGCAGGCCATTTGGTCCACCCAGTCCATGATGGCATTTACCCTCCACATGAAAAAATAGTTTTAATCACATTTATCTACTCTGCTCCTGTATCCCTTCAACTCCTTTTTCTTCCCAATCTAAACTTGAAATTGCTTCTGCCTCAACCACATTCCACATTCTCACAAGTCGCTCATGTGGAACTTTGACAAAAGCTTTCTGAAAGTCAATTATGAGCAGTACCTATATCTACTTTATCTGTAACATTCTCAAAGTTGACACTTAAGATCCATGCTAACTGTCTTGTACTAGGTTATTGCTATCAATGTAAAGAATTAGATGTAAAGTTTGAGTTATAGGCACCCTTCCCCATTCACTCCCCTTCTCACTAGAACCAGCACAGGTGTATACAGCTCAGGGCCCATGCTGCCCCTGGGCCCCCGGCCCCGAACTCGCGCCTCCCCTGGGCCCCGATCACCTCCCTCTACAATCTCTCACTGCTCCTTCGCCCCGACCTCGCTGCTCCTGCTGTATCTGCCCACGCTCCAATCACCGAACTGGACATTGATGATGTCACTCTTCGCTGCCGTCGCCCTCCTGCACCAGCTCGCGCTGTACCTTGCAGTGGTATGCCTCCACGCTGCTCATCACCGCCGCTCGCCGCTCCTTTTATGGCCCCGACCTGCTGCTGTGATATGTGTGTGCACTAGGTCCATGCAGCAGAGCATGTCTCCAGTCGTCTTGGGTAATCCTTGCTGCTGGACCAAGACTTAGCTCTGTCAAGCCCGTGTTGTGGCTGGTGTGCAACGGCCACCACACGTTAAAAAATTTCACACACGGCATCTTTCACCCTTCAGGATATAGTTCAGGTCCTTCATTGAAACACTTGTGAACTCATCCTTTTTTTGGCGTGGAAGCAAGTCATCCTCATTTCGAGGGACTGCCTATGATGATACAGCTCGGATTTGAGGGGGTAGCACCAGGTGAATCGGAAAGCACAGATCAGGAGGACTGGTATGTGATAGCAGCAATGGAGTAGCCAGAGGTGCAACTTACATCTTTTGTTATCTACGGAGCCCAACAATTCAGACCATGTGGGCACTGCACATAGAAAAGGTTTCTAGTTGTGTACAATTGTACTCTGAAACCCTTTGGGACTGTGTGAAATACTTTGCAAGGTCTGGCAGTGACTGAGGTCCTTTGAAAACCCCTCATGAATGCACACACTTCTGCCATGGAAGCCTTGGGTTTTTAGGGGCAGCAAGCTCTTGTTCAGTTTCAACATGTTGGAGACAGAAAGAGTTATAATGAGTGGAGAGAAACAGAGAGAGAGTGAGAGAGAGGTGTCTGATAACCAAGAATACTGAGATAGCAAAGCCTTATAATCAAGTGTAAACAGTTTGGGGAGTGGGGGTGGGGGAGAGAGAGAAAGGCCTTGTGACCAGCTGTAATGGGAACAGCGAGAGAGAGAGTAGGGCCTGGTGCCATGAGGGGATAAAAAGCGAGAAGAACCAAGTAACCTGGGTAAATGGGAAGGAGTTTAGGAGAGAAAGGAGGGAAGATGTACAGAGAAAGGCTTGGTAAATGGGAAGACCAGTATTTGTCTACATCCCTGAATAGTAATTTACAAAAAACACTAATTAAGTCATACAATAACAAATTGGATAAAATTATACCAATTTATTATCTTAATGGCCGTATTTGAAGAGTATGGTGGTCCATGATGTTCTTGGGCCATCCGGAGGTGTTGGAACTACCAAGGAGTGGTAATTCCTACTTAGTGACATGCAGCATCCATTCCACTGGAGTTCTGGAGATAGCTCATCTGAAAATTATTGGGCTGACCGGGAACACAGCTTCTGAGTAAAACGTGTGAATTACTCGGGGGAGAATTACCCGCCAATCTCTTGCCCTAACATCGGTAGAAGTTAGGTGGAAACCCTGCAGAAATGGGAGATCAGGAGAAGACCCATGGAAATTCCAGGTGTGACTGTCTGAGGTGATGGGGCCAGGTAGAACTAGGGATCATCCATTTAAATTGGGAAAGCAGGAACTTGCACTGATTATGCACTGGAAATTTGCTGAAAATGACAAGGAAATTCACTCCTGATGTGACTATACTGTATGTGACACTTTGCCACAGTTAAATGTTCATTGAGTGCTTTGTAACTGCAGGTCCAGAAATTTGAAAAGAAAATGGTCAAAACTAATAGGTCGTAATTTTCATGGTTGGTGCACTTTATGATAGATGAACGTATCAGCTGTTTTTTTCAAGCACAGAAGAAAAGATGACTATGGCCAGGCCCCCAGATTTCAGATAGTGCTGTGGAGCAAGTTTGTAGCAGGAATGAAGTCCTCTTTCTCAGTGATGGGTGCTGGGTGCCCTGGCAAATTGCACAGCAGTAGTGCAGATACAGCTGCAATGTCAATGGAAGCAGCATAGCTCCCATGACCTGGCAGCAATGCTGCAAAAAATGCAATGACCTCACCAGAGCTGCTAAGATAAAACACTCATACATATCTCTTATTTTCATTGCTTAGCCCTACACCACCATACTTTAGCTCCAGCAGTACTAATCCTTCCCTCTCCCGCTTCCCATATCTCTCTTCCAATCACCGCAGCACATTTCACTGCAACACCTTATGATTCAACTTGCACACTCAAAGCCTGCTACTGTCCACACAACACTTGCCCCTCTTCCCCACGCCTGTTGCTTCTTACACTCAGCATGCACACTATGCTAAGTTGCTTTGCACATCTTCACAATGGTTCAATAGGGAACAAACTAACCCACTCCCTCTCTTTTTGCAGGACAAGCTGGAGCACAACAGTAGGGAGATGACAAGACCTGGAGGAGGGCCACATCAGTGCAAGTGTGTGAGCCAATAGAGGAGGCTGGGAAATTTCAAATTGCATAATGTTTGCCAAGACCTTCGTGTTCAGAGTGTATTCTGGTGGTATCTGGTGACCTCCCCAATTTTAGTTGACAGTGATAACAATGTTAGTCTTTGGGCAGATGCAGTTCATTGGAGGGAGGAATGACTGAGAGATTCTGGACATGACTGTTCGCACAGGAGAACAGAGATTGTTCTGGTGAAGTGCTCTACAATGAGTTGCTGCAAGCAAGCTTTGGAGCCCTCTCACTTCCTTGCCAGCTTTGATGCCCTCTCTGTCGTCTTCCTCATCGTGCTCACTGTCCTCTTCCACTGGTGGCTCCAGTTGCAGTGCAAAGTTATGCCGCAAACTATTACAACACAGGATACTCTTCGTGAGCTGTACTCTTGCCACCAGTCCAATGGGCTGTTAAATTAAGGCTCTCATGGTGACATGGATCGGGGTGAATCCCATTTCTGCCAGTGATTTTGGGTTTCTCAGAAGAGTCATGAGCCATGTATTCAAGGGATAGCCCTGGTCCACAAGTAGCCAGCCTCTAACTTGATGTATGGGGTCAAAGGTTGGAGGAATAGAGGACTGGTGCAGTATGAAGGCATCATGACAGCTGTGGGCACAGACCCACATGGTGCGCTGCTCATCAGGACTCATTAGTTGGACATTCAGAGAATGGAACCCATTGTGATTTATGTACTCCCTTGGATTTTCCGAGGGATCCAACAATGTGAGTGCAGTCAATGATGCCCTGGAGTTGAGGCCGGCAAGCCCCAGAGCCCTATCCTGTTGTTTCCGATTATCCAAGGGGATGAATGAATTTGCTCGAGCAAACATAGCATTAGTCACTTGCCTGATACAAACATGGACTGCAGACTGACTAATGTTACTGATGTCCCTTGTTACACCTTGGAAGGAGACAGGCAAAGAAGATCAGGGCAGCAGTGACTTTGACTGCCACTGGCAAGGCTGCACTAGCTCTGGCACTGCACTGCAGGTATTGCTGTAGAAGGTGACACAGTTGTGTCACTGCCTCATGGGGAAGCACAACCTCTTTATACCTCTGAGTACTTCAGGTATGATATGCTGGATCTAAAAACTCTGGGAGGGTAATCGCTCCTCTTCTTCCTCCTCCAGACAATAGATTTCTAAGCATGACCCCATGAAGACAATTGTAGATTGCCAGAGTTCTTTACCAGTTGTCAATGGTGCAGAGGCAATACCAGCAGTTACAAAAATTATAGCTAGCCAAAAACCACAAAGATTCCCAAGTGAATTGTCAGCAAAGACCTTCCAGCGATTTAATTGAAAGCAATAGAGGATCTCTTTCAATAGTGCTCAAAATGGCACCCTCCTGACTTGTACTGCTCGTGGTATGTGGGTGGGTTGTAGAACCAATGGCAACCAAAATGATGCTTATACTCTTGAACAAGCACAGGACCCCGATTTGCTTATTGATATCAGGTTCACGCCGGTTTTGAGCAGGTGCAGTGATCGTATATTTCGAGGCCTGCTCGATTATTATATGAGATGGGACATTAAAAATTCATTCTCCTATCATTCCGTTCACATCGGAAATTGGAGTGGTAGAAAGACTTTGGAGCTGATTTTCGTCTTTCTACCTCTTTAATGTAATAAAACGTCCCAAGGCGATTCGCAGGAGCGTTATCAAACAAAATTTGACACTGAACCACATAAGGAGATATATGGGCAGATGACAAAAGCTTGGTTAAAAGAGGTAGGTTTAAAGGAGCATCTTAAAGGAGGAAAGAGAGTTAGTGAGACAGAGAGGTTTAGGGAGGGAATTCCAGATGTAGGGGCCTTGGCAGTTGAAAGCACGGCCACCAATGGTGGAGCGATTAAAATCAGTGTCTTTTCTGCTGAAGAAAGCATCATTGTTTCTTGTGTAGATGAGGAACGACCCTCTGTTCCTCTCTCAACATTCTCCAAAGAGCCCAAGGAGATACCCATCGCTGCTTCCTTATAAGCAGCAATCTCAATTGTCCCATCCTACTCTCTTGCTGATGTTCTTGTTCAGCACGCCTGCTTGAAGATATTCTTACTAAATTCCTATCACATTCATTTCAACCACCACTGTCCCTTTGGACTCTCCCAACAGTTCAGCAATTACCATTGTTTTCTGCACTTCCCTTCAGAAGTTCACCTGCAATTAAGTCCCTTGCCATCTATGTCCTTAATGTGGCCGATTGCATTGATATCATGGTTTTGACTAAAACTTGGCTCCTGGGTGGCAACACCTTCCCCTTTACTGTAGCGTCCTTGCCTGGATATACTTTCTGTTACCCTGCCCTGCCCAAAATGCTGCGTGGCGGTGTAACTCTTATCGACAATTCTCACTTTGTTCTCTCCCACTGCTCCTCTGGTACCTTCTCTTCCTCAGAGCATCTTACCTTGTTCCATCTGGCTTCATTCGTACACAACCAACAACCCCAGCCATTTCCTTGCAAACAGGTATCCATTCAGACTCCATAAAGTCATCTAGTGGACAACTGGTTGGCTTGATGCAGATAGGAAAGTAAAGGTTTGGAAAGACTGCAGTCCATCGGCCAGTCTCAAAAACTAATACCCATCATTCAATCGCTCCCTTAAGCATCTAACCTCAGTGGACAGTGTGGCTGATGTGTCAACCTTCCTCTGACCGATACCGTATTAAAGTCCTTTTTAAATAATTAGATTAAGAATGCACACATTTCACTGTAATAGGGATGGAAACTATGGGGTTGAATTTGCAGTCGGAGGCTTCCCAGAGGCGGATGCCTCCGACCGGCAAAAAATCTACGAACTTACCTTCTGCCTCGGGATTCACAACGACTTGCGGTGCTGGGCCTCCACGTGTAGGCCTGCGTAGAGGCCCACGTATCCCAGGGGCGCATGTGATTCACAAACCTCTCTGGGATCACGTGGGCCGGTCCAACCAACCAAAGAAGGGAATCCCCATTCATGCTTATGGGGATTCTGACGGAATCCCTATAAGCATGAATGGGATCACATAAAAAATACATTAACATTAACAAATAAATAAAAATAAACACTACATATTTAAAATTAATTAAAATACAATATGATTAAACATTTAAAACAAAAAGTTAAATTTTTGAAAAACAAATGTAAATGTTTTAAAGGGGCTGGAAAAAAACTTACCTGTACACGTGTTCTAATGTTTAAATGAATGAAAAACATTTAAAAAAAATGTTTTTTAAAATTCTTACGCTGGTAAAAACAGGTCTTATGCCTGCTATTACCAGGCATAAGCATTTCACAGACATTCGTTGGGCAGAAGTTGGGCAAATAGTCCAACTCTCCGCCCGCGGAGGGCCTTTTTTTAGGGATGCGGAGGATGTGTCAAAAGAATTCTTGACAGGTCACAAGTTCCGGGCTTTAGCACATGCGCAGCTCGTATGCATCCATAGGAGCCGCAAATTATGACCCTATATCTGTTCCTACATTGTTCTGGCTCTTTAATTCTCTGGATGCCTATTCTTAAAATGAATGCTGATTATTGAAGACGGCATGATTGGTTTAAATTAACAGTGTAACTATTTGTACTGCACTTTTTTTGACAGACATGCGTATGTCAGCCCCGCCCCCTGTCAAGCTCCGCCCCCCCTCCCAGCCCGAATCCTTCCCTCGACATGGTGCCGAGAAGCAGGACCTGAGGCCCCGACTCTCTTCGCCCGCTCAAGCCCCGTACCCGACCCCGACTCTCCCCTGCTTCGACCCCGACCCCTCTCGGGGGGCCGAGAGGGCTAGCGTGCAGCCGAGAGCGGCAGGCGGGGGGCCGAGAGCGACTGGCAGGAGGCCGAGAGGGAGGGAGAGGGAGAGAGAGACTGAGGAGAGAGAGAGAGAGAGACTGGTGGAGAGAGAGAGAGAGAGGCTGGGGAGAAAGTGAGAGACTGCGGGAGAGAGAAAGAGAGACTGGGGAAGAGAGAGAGGCTGGTGGAGAGAGAGAGACTGGGGGAGAGAGAGAGAAGCTGGGAAAGAGTGAGAGACTGTGGGAGCGAGAGAGCGAGAGACTGAGGGGGAGAGAGAGACCGGGAGCCAGAGAGTCTGGGGGAGAGAGAAAGAGGCTGGGGGGAGAGTGAGCGAGAATGGGAGAGAGAAACTCCGGGGGACGGAGAGACACAGGTGGGAGGGGATGATCAGAGGGTAGAGAGGGAACTCAGGGAAGATAGAGACATAGAAACATAGAAAATAAGTGCAGGAGTAGGCCATTCGGCCCTTCGTGCCTGCACCACCATTCAATGAGTTCATGGCTGAACATGCAACTTCAGTACCCCATTCCTGCTTTCTCACCATACCCCTTGATCCCCCTAGTAGTAAGGACTACATATAACTCCTTTTTGAATATATTTAGTGAATTGGCCTCAACAAATTTCTGTGGTGGAGAATTCCACAGGTTGCTGCTGCTCTCTCCTGATGAGTCATCCCCCTCAACAGTACCCAAAGCAGTGCATCTGTTTTGCAGGGAGATGACCGCAGGGGACCCCTGCACTACCTTCCTTTTACTGCTCTTCCTGTTGGTCACCCATCCCCTATCTGGCTGTGTACCCTTTACCTGCAGTGTGGCCAACTCACTAAACGTGCTATTCACGATATTCTCAGCATCGTGGATGCTCCAGAGCAAATCCACCCGCAGCTCCAGTGCCGCAATGCGGTCTGCCAGGTGCTGCAGGTGGATACACTTCCCACACATGTAGTTCCCACATAGCACAGGAGGAGCATAACACATGTCCGAGTTCTCTGCCATGACTTAACCCCTAGATTAACTTAGTTTGTCAACAGCAATGATAAAGGTTACCTACTGAGAGGGAAAAAAAAAAGAAAAATTACTCAGCAATCACCAGCCAATCACTTACCCCCTTGGCTGTGATGTCTCCTTTCAATTTCTTTCTACTTTTTTGTGTACCTTCTGCCCCTGCTGTAGCTGCACCGGCTAGCCTTTATAGGTCTCACCAACGCTGCTGCTCTGTTTCTCTGACTGCCGCCGATCCCCGGACTCCCGCTGGGCCTTTATAAGCCTCACGTTTGACTTATAAAACACCTTTAATACCAAAATGACTCCAATGACTGTCCTAATTAATGGTTCCTGTTGTATAGGCATGCCTGTTCACTGTCTGATGTCTGTAACACTGTCATGCAACATTGAATGTACCCTTGTACTGTACACACCTTACCGATACACTGGAGGGTGCTGTTGCTGGAGATCCAGGGGTTGCCTGCACACGGCAGGTAACCCAGTATAAAAATGAACACACAGCTTGTTGTCGGCACTCAGGAGCTGCTAATAAAGGACTGCAGGTCTGCACAGTTTAAGTACCATATGCTGTCTAATGGAGTCATTACTAAAGGTGTCTACATACACCACAATTGGCGACGGGAATACGGGATCACGAACTACACGCTCAACATGTCTAACCTCAGCAACTTTCAGCATTTTACAGAGGGGGAAGATTGGGATGCTTTTGTGGAAAGATTGGAACACATCTTTATAGCCAACGACCTGGACGGGGACACACCGGCCACACTACCGAACAAACGCAGGGCCATCCTGCTTAGCAGTTGCGGGCCCACCACCTATGGTCTCGTCAGGGACTTACTAGCCCCGGAGAAGACAACTGCCAAGAGCTATGAGGAACTTGTAACAATCATACAGGAACAACTAAAACCAAAAGAAAGCATCCTCACAGCCAGGCACCGGTTCTACACTTATCGGCGATCTGAGGGCCAAGAAATTGCCAAGTATGCTGCACACTTAAGAAGACCAGCTGCACCGTGTGAGTTTGGCGACCACCTTAATGAAACACTAAGGGACATATTTGTCATCGGAATCGGCCATGAAGGCCTCCTATACAAATTGCTCTCGGCTGACATCATGGTCACCCTGCGGAAAGCAATTCAAGTGAGCCAGGCCTACATGGTTTCGGCCAGCGACTCCAGGCGAATACTGACCCAGGACCCTAAACCGGCGAGTGCAGTGCTCCGCATGGACACTTCTAAAGGCAGAAATGCTGCCCCGAGTCCCGCAACCCTGAGTCCACCACATGGGGCAAACCGGATGGCCCGTGCTGGTGCTGTGGAGGAAACCACAGGGCCCACCAGTGCCGTACAAAGACTATGCATGCAAAGGCTGCAAAGAAAAAGGGCACGTTCAGAGAATGTGCAGAAAAGGCTGTACTCACTGTGTCTCTGATGAGTTGGCTAATCACCAGGGCTCCGACACAGATGAAGATGAAGCTGCTCACACCCTGGGAGAAGAGTATGGAATCTTTACCTGCTCCACCGGAAGTTCTCCGTGGATGATGGAAGTGGACATCGATGGGGTCCCAGTCTCCATGGAAATTGACACAGGGGCGAGCCAGTCTGTGATGAGCCAAAAGGCCTTTGAAAAAATTTGGAGGAATCCTGCCACTCGACCAAAACTGTCTCCTGTCCAGGCAAAACTGCTCACCTATACCAAAGGTAAAATCCAAATCGTTGGCAGTGTAGACATCCAGGTCTCCCAGGGCGGCGTGTTGCACAAACTCTCCCTGTGGATTGTAGCCGGCGACGGTCCCACGCTGCTGGGCAGGAATTGGATGAACCGGGTCCACATCAAGCGAAGTGGTGCTGTGGAAGAAAAGAGCACCACAGCCTGCCTGCAGCAAGACCACATAATGGCTGCAGCACCACAAGCATGTGGAAGAAAAGAGCACCACAGCCTGCCTGCAACAAGACCACAAAATGGCTGCAGCACCACAAGCATGTGGAAGAAAAGAGCAGCACAAAATGGCTGCAGCACTACAAGCAGCAGACCTGCATTCAAAATGGCCTCCTCATGCCACGAGTCAACATGGAGGAGCATCATGTGACATTGAGCGGCCAATCGGATTTGCAACCTCCCTTAAAGGAGATTGGTAACAAAAAAAATTTAAAGGGGAAGTTCCAACTATTTGAGTACACAGACTTTAAAACTAAAGATGCAATTAAAGGGTACAAGTATGAAAATGTATGCAATGTGTGATGCTGGTTTGACTAATGTGACTAATGAGATGAATGCAGGTGTCAGTAAGGTTAAGAACAAGTTTAGTATGCTTAACAATAATGATAGAGATTGTGAAATGCCTAATGTAACCATGTCTGTTGAAACCAGGACACCCAAAAGTGATGCAAGTGCTAGAATGTATAATGCAGGCTCGACTATGTGTGATCAGAGCCAAGGTGTCATGTATATCGGTAGGACACTGCCAAAGGACATTTGGTCCTACAGGGACCATGCTAATGGCAACAGAATCCCCCTGTGGGAGACCCCCAGTTCCAGCAGGCCACCTGGCCATGTAGCCTGGACCTTTGGAACGAATGTGATGCCCCTTGCAGGACACACACACAAGCAGTGGGAGCAGACCCACGACAGGGACAGTGGTCAATGGGCAGCCCAGCCACCACCAATGGCAACAGGCACCAGACCAGCTCTACAGCCCCTGGCCACCAGGGCCAACAACAGAAGCATGCGGCCAATATCCTCCAGCTTCCCTGGCAAACCCTGGGATGACCTGACCCTCATCCCCATTAGTGGGCAAGGAGCCCACCCAGTCTTGTGGCCCTGCCCACCACCCCACAACTACCTACATCATAGTGTATACACACCACCCACTGCTGCCGTGGCTACCTCCCCGAGGGGTCCCACAACAGTGACACCCACTTGGTTTGTGTGTGAGGGAGGGGAAATGTATGAGGCCAGCCTCAAGCACAGGGGTCACACCTGGCAACCACACAACCCTCACCACAACCTCCCATAACCCACCACTGATCACCTCCCCTGGGCATGACAACTAGGATATGAAAAATGCTCAGGGGGGAGTATTGTTGTGTAGGCATGCCTGTTCACTGTCTGATGTCTGTAACACTGTCGTGCACCATTGAATGTACCCTTGTACTGTACGCACCTTACCGGTACACTAGAGAGTGCTGTTGCTGGAGACCCAGGGGTTGCCTGCACACGGCAGGTAACCCAGTATAAAAAGGAACACACAGCTTGTTGTCGGCACTCAGGAGCTGCTAATAAAGGACTGCAGGTCTGCACAGTTTAAGTACCATACCCTGCCTCATGGAGTCATTACTAAAGGTGCCTATATACACTACAGTTCCGTTAAAGTTTTATTTAATCTTTAGACAGTATTCATGCATGTCTTTGTCTCATCAGCTGTCCTGAGAAGTCTGTAGCTTTCTTGCTCTCTCACATTGCAAGAGAGTGTCAGGTAATGTTAAAAGGAGAGAATGTAATGGATTCCGAGCTGACACCAAATTGGGTACAAAAGTCTTTTAATTCAAGCACAAGCGAGTATTAATGCATTTCGGTATTTAAACGCAATTTACAGAGAAGTAAAACGGTATTACCCTGTTCCTCCTCTGAGTAGAGGGCATAGTCTAACTGACCCCTTACTGTGTGGCATCTCGACCTCCTACAACTAGAAGGTGCTCCATCTGTGTTCTCTTCTTAGGCAGTCCCTCGGAGTAAAGGATGACTTGTTTCCACACTAGCCTGAGTTCTAAGGTGGCTGATGAGTCCAATGTGGGATCTACAGATGGGGCAGGTAGTGGTTGAAGGAACGAGTGGGTGGGGTGCTTGGTTTGCCGAACGCTCCTCCCGCTATTTGTACTTGACTTCCGCGTGCTCCCGACGAAGAGAGGGCTTTGAGCGGTCATAACCCAGGGATTCCCAAGAGTCGTTGGTGATGTTACATTTTTTCAAGGAGACTTTGAGGGTGTCCATTAAGTGTTTCCTTTGTCCTCCTGGGGCTCACTTGCTGTGACAGAGCTCGGAGTAGAGTGCTTGTTTCGGGAGTCTTGTATCAGGCATGCGGACTAAGTGGCCTGCCCATTGGAGCTGATTGAGCATGGTCAATGCTTCGATGCTGGGGATGTTGGCCTGAGAGAGAACACTGATGTTGGTGCGCCTATTCTGCCAATAGATTTGCAGGATTTTGCAGAGGCAGCGTTGGTGATACTTCTCCAGTCACATGACCCCCGAACCATCAAAACTATCATGGTTAACACCTTCCCAGTTTTGTCTTCCCTTATCAGACAATGTGCTGCCTGCTTTCTGACTTGGCTGATTGATCAAGTTAACTTTTGTTTCCTTTTGGTATATCAGAAGAACATGAGCGGTCTCACTCATAGCCCAGACGTGTATCATCATCATCATAGGCAGTTCCTCGGGATCGAGGAAGACTTGCTTCCACTCTTAGAATGAGTCCTTAGGTGGCTGAACAGTCCAATATGAGAGCCACAGTCCCTGCCACAGGTGGGACAGACGGTCATTGAGGGTAAGGGAGGGTGGGACAGGTTTGCCGCACATTCCTTCCACTGCCTGCGCTTGTCTTCTGCATGCACGGGGCGATGAGACTCGAAGCGCTCAACGCCCGCCCGGATGCACTTCCTCCACTCTTTGGCCAGGGACTCTCAGGTGTCGGTGGGGATGCCGCACTTTATCAGGGAGGCTTTGACAGTGTCCTTGTAACGTTTCCTCTGTCCACCCTTGGTTCGTTTGCCATGAAGGAGTTCCGAGTAGAGTGCTAGCTTTGGGAATCTCGTGTCTGGCAGGCGGACAATGTGGCCTGCCCGGCGGAGTGTGGTCAGTGCTTCAATGCTGGGGATGTTGGCCTGGACAAGGACGCTAATGTTGGTGTGTCAGTCCTCCCAGGGGATTTGTAGGATCTTGCGGAGGCATCGTTGATGGTGTTTCCCCAGCAACTTGAGGTGTTTACTGTACATGGTCCATGCCTCTGAGCCATACAGAAGGGCGGGTGTTACTAGAGCCCTGTCGACCATGAGCTTGGTGGTAGATTTGAGGGCCTGGTCTTCAAACACTCTTTTCCTCAGGCGGTCGAAGGCTGCGCTGGCGCACAGGAGGCGGTGTTGAATCTCCTCATCAATGTCTGCTTTTGTTGATAAGAGGCTCCCGAGGTATGGGAAATGGTCCACGTTGTCCAGGGCCACGCCGTGGATCTTGATGACTGGGAGGCCAATGCTGTGCGGCGAGGACAAGCTGGTGGAGGACCTTTGCCTTATGGGTGTTTAGCGTAAGGCCCATGCTTTTGTACACCTCAGTAAATATGTTGACTATGCCCTGGAGTTCAGCCTCTGAATGTCCGCAGATGCAGGCGTTGTCCGCTTACTGTAGCTTGACGACAGAGGTTGGGGTGGTCTTGGACCTGGCCTGGAGGCGGCGAAGGTTAATCAGAAGAACATGAGAGGTCTCCCTTACAGTCCAGACGTGTAATGTGATCAGGGGCCATCTCTTTACCAGTTCTGCTTTTCCCATTGTTACTGGTAATCACAGATTATATTTCCTTATCTGATGATGACCTCCAGATGCGATTATGCAAGTTTCAATATTCTTTGCTCTATCTTAATGTATCAGCAGTTGTTTTTAGTTTTAAACTGTAACAAATGCAAGGAGGGTTCTTTGACTCTAAGATTGAGCCCTCTGATCAGCTGCCTCTGCCACTTTCCTTCCTTCCCCCAGCCCACTGGGCCAAACTTCCTCTAAGGTTCTCCCCTGCCCTAGCCCTGAACTCGCATCTTTCCCGCAACTCCATGTTTGAATCCCTCCAATTCAGTTTCCATCCCTGCCACAGTACCCAAGCAGCTCTCATCAAAGTCACAAATGACATCCTTTGTGACTGTGACAAAGGTAATCTATCCCTCCTCAGCCTTCTCAATCTTCTGCAACCTTTGACATGGTTGATCACTCCATCCTCCTCCAAAGCCTCTCCACCGTCATCCAAATGGGTGGGACTGCACTCGCCTGGTTCCATTCTTATTTATCTAACCATAGCCAGAAAATTACCTGCAATGGCTTCTCTTCCCACTCCTGCATCGTTACCTCTGGGGTCCCCCAAGGATCTATCCTTGGCCCCCTCCTATTTCTCATGTACAAGATGCCCCTTGGCGACATCATCCGAAAACATGGTGTCAGTTTCCACATGTACGTTGACGACACCCAGCTCCACCTCACCGCCACTTACCTCGACCCCTCCATGGTCTCTAAATTGTCAGACTGCTTGTCCGACATCCAGTACAAGATGAACAAAAATTTTCTCCAATTATATATTGGGACGACCAAAGCCATTGTCTTCCATCCTCGCCACAAACACCGTTCCCTCGCCACTGACTCCATCCCATCCCTAACATTTGTCTGAGGCTGAACCAGATTATTCGCAACCTTGGTATCATATTTTACCCTGAAATGAGCTTCCGACCACATATCCACGGCATAACTAAAACTGCCTATTTCCACCTCCACAACATTGCCTGTCTCTACCCCTGCCTCAGCTCATTTGCTGCTGAAACACTCAACCGTGCCTTTGTTATCTCTAAACTTGACTATTCCAATGCACTCCTGGCTGGCCTCCCACATTCTACCCTACATAAACATGAGGTCATCCAAAACTCAGTTGCCCATGCCCTAACTCGCACCAAGTCCCGCTCACACATCACGCCTCAATTTCAAAATTTTCATCCTTGTTTTCAAATCCCTCCATGGCCTCACCTCTCTGTAATCTCCCTCAGCCTCACAACCCCCGAGATATCTGCACTCCTCCAATTCTGCCCTCTTGAACACCCCTGATTATAATGACTCAGCCATCGGTGGCTGTGCCTTCAGCTGCCTAGGTCCTAAGCTCTGGAACTCCCTCTTTAAACCTCTCCGCCTCTCTGCCTCTCTTTCCTCCTTTAAGGCACTCTTTAAAACCTATTTCTTCTGCCCTAATTTCTTCTTATGTGACTTGGTGTCAAACTTTTGTCTTATGACACTCCAGTGAAGTGCCTTGGGATGTTTTACTATGTTAAAGGCGCTATATGAATACAAGTTGTTGTTGTTGTAAACATAGGTATCTTTGACTACGTACGGCATGATGGTACAGTAGGCAGCAAAATATATCAATTTCTAAATCCTTACAAGAGGGAGGGGGTGATCTCAGATAGCAGAATTCCCCGCTTTGTGAAATCAGTCTATCCTCAATAGGGAATGCTGAGATTACCATGCTTCCAGCAGAGTTCCCCGACTGATTCCGAGATGGAGAACAGAATGTTATCAGGAAGTATGGAGCAGGTGATTGGTAGGGACAGGCGACCAAGACTGGGAGGACCTGGGAAGGAAGATTCGGAGGGATTTTGGAAACAAGTTGAGAAGAAAAGTGATGAACAGAGGCTTGAAGCTAGAGAAGGAGGGAAACAAGTTTTTTTTCATGTGTGAGTATGCACTTAGCTTTCTCCTGCTCCTTACTTCGATTTTCCTGGGCATGTAGTTGGGTCGCCTGGACAGACACTGGCTACTCGCAGGCTTCAACCAATACTACCCATGAGTTATGTTTTGGGAGATACCTGACAGCAGCCTAGGATTTAACCTCTGAGTTTACCTCTTCACTGTGGGTAAGTATCTGGTCTCAGCTCAGTGCTTCCCAACAGAAGGTGAGTTGGGATCAATGGTGGTAGCTCATGAGCACCAATCTATGGGCTGGTGCAGTGGAGCTACAACACTCCCCAATGGAAAAAACTGTCATGACGATATTACTGCCTAATGTTTCTCACAATAAGTTAAATCCCAGACTTCAACCCCTCTCTCATGTTGCTATGGTGCCCAGGTATGTGCAGTGCAATTCCTAAATGGAACTATAGTTCAACAGTAATTCATTGAATAAGAATGAAGAAAGGCGTCCAGTCATTTATTTTTGAGGACTAGTCGAACTCCCAGGGTGCTGCACACAAGGAATTGCGATCAAGTGCACTCGTTAAGTCAGGCAGGACTAGCGGTTCAGAGATAATTGGATCTAGGAGGAGGATTGGAGGGGGAGGAAGCGCACACTGAGGGAGGGAGGAGTAGAGGGCAAAAGAATAGAGGAGGGGAGGGGAATGGAGCAGACAGGAAAGAAATGAGGAGGAAGAGAAGGGGAAGAATGGCGAGAGAAGGGGACAAAGAAAAAAGGACAGAGAAGGGGGCACCAAGGGAGGGGGAGAAACAGAGAGGGGAGGGAGGGACAGGGGAAAGAGAGGGAGAGACGAATGGGATAGGAAGGGGGCAGGGAATGGGGTAGGCAGAGGGGACAAGGAGAGCTAAAGGGAAAGGGATGGAGAGAGATAGAGGGAATGGAGAGTAGTTAGGACCGGAAAACCACCTTAGTAGGTGGAAGGCTAGATAACTACCTCAGTGAGGAGGGAGGGATAGACAGCAAAGTCAAGTGGCTTCCTAAGTGGACGAGTGGGGAGAGGTTTTCCTCCTGCTACTACGCCCCCCCCCCCCCCCCCCGCACCACCACCCCCCCAACTCATTTCCGCAGTCTGCTGCACCTGCTATGACTGAGAGTGTGGGATGGAAATCTTGATTTCACCTGAATGCTGAGGTAATCATGTAATGTTATGCAAAAGCAGTCTGTTGTCAATTGGACCTACATGATTTCCCCCACCTCTGTCAGAGGACCTGTGGCTAATGCTCATGGAGCACCTTTGGAATCCAACAGGTTTTTATTTGGACCACGTGTTGCCGAAGGAGCTGTTTTCCGTAACCTGTGTAACCGTAACTTGTGACTGGAAGGCTGCATCCAATGGGGTTCCACAGGGCTCAGTGCTGTGTCCCTTGCTTTTTGTGGTATATATCAATGACTTGGACTTGAATGTTGGGGGCATGATTAAGAAGTTTGCAGGTGACACTAAAATAGGCTGTGTGGTTGATAATGAAGAAGAAAGCTGCGGACTGCAGGAAGATATCAATGTTCTGGTCAGGTGGGCAGAAAAGTGGCAAATGGATTTCAATCTGGATAAATGTGAGGTAATGCATTTGGGGAGGTCTAACAAGGCAAGGGAATACACATTAAATGGTATGACACTGAAATGTATAGAGGAACAAAGTGATCTTGGAGTGCAGGTCCACAGATCTCTAAAGGTAGCTGGCCAGGTAGATAAGGTGGTTAAGAAGGCATATGGAATACTTGCCTTTAGTAGTTGAGGCATGGAATACAAGAGCAAGGAGGTTATGTTTGAACTGTATAAAACATTGGTTAGGCTGCAGCTGGAGTACTGTGTGCAGTTCTGGTCACCACATTACAGGAAAGATGTGATTGCACTGGAAAGGGTACAGAAGAGATTTACAAGAATGTTGCCTGGACTGGAGAATTTTGGCTGTGAGGAAAGATTGGAGATGCTGAGTCTGTTTTCTTTGGAACAGAAGAGGCTGAGGGGAGACCTGATTGAGGTATATAAAATTATGAGGGGCCTGAATAGAGTGGATAGGAAGGACCTGTTTCCCTTGGCAGAGGGATCAACAACCAGGTGACATAGATTTAAAGTAATTGGGGGTGGGGGGTGGGGGGAGGTTTAGAGGAGATATGAGGGGAAATGTCTTCACCCAGAGGGTAGTGGGGGTCTGGAACTCACTGCCTGAAAGGATAGTAGAGGCAGAAACCCTCAGCACATTTAAAAAATACTTGGATGTGCACTTAAAGTGTCGTAACCTAAAGGGCTACAGACCAAGAGCTGGAAAGTGGGATTAGGCTGGATAGCTCTTGGTCAGCCAGCACGGACACGATGGGCCAGAATGGCCTCCTTCCGTGCTGTAAATTTCTATGTTTCTATGATTCTATGGTGCCTATGAAACTGTAACCCAACAACAAGGAAACACCTCAAGAGAAGGAACAGAGGAGAGAACATTAATGAGAAAATATTTTAAAAACCTTATGGTGAGAGAATAACAGCAAAGTCTTCCTGGATGATTCAGTTCCTTGGGGAAAATATAGGCCAATTATATTAGGGATAATTGAAATTCAAACACATCGGACAAGTGAATAACTTCAAGATAAATAATTCTTTCTTTTAACTTTGCAGCCTTTCCCCTCCCAAAATGAGTTAACACGAATTAAAACTAAATTAATTATCTGCTCATGAATTCAACCAGCAAAGTCCTAATAATCCTTTTCAAAGTGAAACTTGTTCAAATCCAGGCAGCGTTTTTTTAACTGTGAAACTAAAGCACAACTCCCACGTCACAGGACATCACCAAAAGTGTAAAGGGGCTACTTATTGAGTCTCCACCAATGGCACGGGGCCTCGCTAGTGGCAACTAGTATTACAAAGGATATACGGCACAGAAACAGGCCATTCGGCCCAACCAGTCCACGCTGACGTTTATGCTCCACTCGAGCCTCCTCCCATCTTTCCTCATCTAACTCGATCTGCATAACCCTCTATACCCTTGTCCCTCATATGCTTATCTAGCCTCCCCTTAAATGCATCTATACTATTAGCTTCAACCAACCCTCTGCTAGTGAGTTCCACATTCTCACAACCCTCTGGGTAAAGAACCTTCTTCAGAATTCCCTATTTGATTTCTTGTTGACTATCTTATATTGATGGCCTCCAGTTTTGCTTTTCCCCATAAGTGGAAAAACTCTCTCTGTATCCATTCTATCAAAACCTTTCATAATATTAAAGACTTCTATTAGGTCACCCCTCAGCCTTCTTTTTTCAAGCAAAAAGAGACCCAGCCTGTTCATCCTTTCTTGATAGGTATACCCTACACTTCTGGTATCATCCTTGGAAATCTTCTCTGCACTCTCTCCAATTCTTCTGTATCCTTTTTATAATATGTATCTGCCACAAAGCTCATGGTCTACGGGGCTGTAGTAATACCCGCCCTCCTGTATGGCTCAGAAACATGGACTGTGTACAGTAGACACCTCAAGTCGCTGGAGAAATACTACCAATGATGTCTCCGCAAGATCCTGCAAATCCCCTGAGAGGACAGACGCACCAACGTTAGCAGCCTCTACCAGGCCAACATCCCCAGCATTGAAGCACTGACCACACTCGATCAGCTCTGCTGGGCAGGCCACATTGTTCGCATGCCAGACACGAGACTCCCAAAGCAAGCGCTTTACTCGGAACTCCTTCATGGCAAACGAGCCAAAGGAGGGCAGAGGAAACATTTCAAGGACACCCTCAAAGCCTCTTTGATAAAGTGCAACATCCCCACTAACACCTGGGAGTCCCTGGCCAAAGACCGCCCTAAGTGGAGAAAGTGCATCCGGGAGGGCGCTGAGCACCTCGAGTCTCATCACTGAGAGCATGCAGAAATCAAGCGCAGGCAGCGGAAAGAGCGTGTGGCAAACCAGTCCCACCCACCCTTTCCCTCAACGACTGTCTGTCCCACCTGTGACAGGGACTGTGGTTCTCATATTGGACTGTTCAGTCACCTAAGAACTCATTTTTAGAGTGGAAGTAAGTCTTCCTCGATTCGAGGGACTGCCTATGATGATGATAATGTGTATTGTATGCAGTACTCTAAGTGTGGTCTAATCAAGGTTCGATACAAGTTTAGCATAACTTCACTACATTTCAATTCTATCCCTCTAGAAATAAACGCTCGTGCCTAGTTTACACTGATAGTAACCATTGAAAATATCTATCTAAATATAGGCAGGTCCATTCAAATTTAGTGATAAGAAATTATATGGCCTATTTCCCCTCATCATTGCCATAGCATGCCTGGTCACAATGGACAACGAGGAAAGAATCATAGAATCATAGATTCATTCGGCCCATCGTGCCTGTGCCAACTCTTTGGTAGAGGTTTCCAATTAGTCTCATTCCTCTTGCTCTTTGTCGATAGCACTGTAACATTTTGCATTTTAAGTATATATTCAATTCCTTTTTGAAAGTTACTCTGGGATCTGCTTCCACCACCTTTACACATAGTGGATTCCAGATCTTAACAACTCACTGTGTAAAAAAAATTCTCCTCATCTCCCCTGTTTTTTTGCCATTTACCATTAATCTCTGTCTTCTGGTTACTGACCCACCCGCCTGTTATATATGTAAACCTATAAATATCTTGTTTAACCACCAGAAGGCTCATCCCCTGGTGTCCCAAGGGATCCCACAATCCCTTGGGAGCACCTGTACATAAGGAGGCCTCACAGGCTGGAGAGGCATTCTGGAGACCTGTAATAAAGGACTACATTACATTACTTTAAGCTTACAGTATCTGGTCAGATTCTTTATTCAAGACATAACATAGAAACATAGAAACATAGAAAATAGGTGCAGAAGCAGGCCATTCAGCCCTTCTAGCCTGCACCGCCATTCAATGAGTTCATGGCTGAACATGAAACTTCAGTACCCCCTTCCTGCTTTCACGCCATACCCCTTGATCCCCCGAGTAGTAAGGACTTCATCTAACTCCCTTTTGAATATATTTAGTGAATTGGCCTCAACTACTTTCTGTGGTAGAGAATTCCACAGGTTCACCACTCTCTGGGTGAAGAAGTTTCTCCTTATCTCGGTCCTAAATGGCTTACCCCTTATCCTTAGACTGTGACCCCTGGTTCTGGACATCCCCAACATTGGGAACATTCTTCCTGCATCCAACCTGTCCAAACCTGTCAGAATTTTAAATGTTTCTATGAGGTCCCCTCTCACTCTTCTGAACTCCAGTGAATACAAGCCCAGTTGATCCAGTCTTTCTTGATAGGTCAGTCCCACCATCCCGGGAATCAGTCTGGTGAATCTTCGCTGCACTCCCTCAATAGCAAGAATATCCTTCCTCAAGTTAGGAGACCAAAACTGTACACAATACTCCAGGTGTGGCCTCACCAAGGCCCTGTACAACTGTAGCAACACCTCCCTGCCCCTGTACTCAAATCCCCTCGCTATGAAGGCCAACATGCCATTTGCTTTCTTAACCGCCTGCTGTACCTGCATGCCAACCTTCAATGACTGATGTACCATGACACCCAGGTCTCGTTGCACCTTCCCTTTTCCTAATCTGTCACCATTCAGATAATAGTCTGTCTCTCTGTTTTTACCACCAAAGTGGATAACCTCACATTTATCCACATTATACTTCATCTGCCACGCATTTGCCCACTCACCTAACCTATCCAAGTCACTCTGTAGCCTCATAGCATCCTCCTCGCAGCTCACACTGCCACCCAACTTAGTGTCATCCGCAAATTTGGAGATACTACATTTAATCCCCTCGTCTAAATCATTAATGTACAATGTAAACAGCTGGGGCCCCAGCACAGAACCCTGCGGTACCCCACTAGTCACTGCCTGCCATTCCGAAAAGTACCCATTTACTCCTACTCTTTGCTTCCTGTCTGACAACCAGTTCTCAATCCACGTCAGCACACTACCCCCAATCCCATGTGCTTTAACTTTGCACATTAATCTCTTGTGTGGGACCTTGTCGAAAGCCTTCTGAAAGTCCAAATATACCACATCAACTGGTACTCCTTTGTCCACTTTATTGGAAGCATCCTCAAAAAATTCCAGAAGATTTGTCAAGCATGATCTCCCTTTCACAAATCCATGCTGACTTGGACCTATCATGTCACCATTTTCCAAATGCGCTGCTATGACATCCTTAATAATTGATTCCATCATTTTACCCACTACTGAGGTCAGGCTGACCGGTCTATAATTCCCTGCTTTCTCTCTCCCTCCTTTTTTAAAAAGTGGGGTTACATTGGCTACCCTCCACTCGATAGGAACTGATCCAGAGTCAATGGAATGTTGGAAAATGACTGTCAATGCATCCGCTATTTCCAAGGCCACCTCCTTAAGTACTCTGGGATGCAGTCCATCAGGCCCTGGGGATTTATCGGCCTTCAATCCCATCAATTTCCCCAACACAATTTCCCGACTAATAAAGATTTCCCTCAATTCCTCCTCCTTACTAGACCCTCTGACCACTTTTATATCCGAAAGGTTGTTTGTGTCCTCCTTAGTGAATACTGAACCAAAGTACTTGTTCAATTGGTCTGCCATTTCTTTGTTCCCCGTTATGACTTCCCCTGATTCTGACTGCAGGGGACTTACGTTTGTCTTTACTAACCTTTTTCTCTTTACATACCTATAGAAACTTTTGCAATCCGCCTTAATGTTCCCTGCAAGCTTCTTCTCGTACTCCATTTTCCCTGCCCTAATCAAACCCTTTGTCCTCCTCTGCTGAGTTCTAAATTTCTCCCAGTCCCCAGGTTCGCTGCTATTTCTGGCCAATTTGTATGCCATTTCCTTGGCTTTAATACTATCCCTGATTTCCCTAGATAGCCACGGTTGAGCCACCTTCCCTTTTCTATTTTTACGCCAGACAGGAATGTACAATTGTTGTAATTCATCCTTGCGGTCTCTAAATGTCTGCCATTGCCCATCCACAGTCAACCCCTTAAGTATCATTAGCCAATCTACCTTAGCCAATTCATGCCTCATACCTTCAAAGTTACCCTTCTTTAAGTTCTGGACCATGGTCTCTGAATTAACTGTTTCATTCTCCATCCTAATGCAGAATTCCACCATATTATGGTCACTCTTCCCCAAGGGGCCTCGCACAATGAGATTGCTAATTAATCCTCTCTCATTACACAACACCCAGTCTAAGATGGCCTCCCCCCTAGTTGGTTCCTCGACATATTGGTCTAGAAAACCATCCCTTATGCACTCCAGGAAATCCTCCTCCACCGTATTGCTTCCAGTTTGGCTAGCCCAACCTATGTGCATATTAAAGTCACCCATTATAACTGCTGCACCTTTATTGCATGCACTCCTAATTTCCTGTTTGATGCCCTCCCCAACATCACTACTACTGTTTGGAGGTCTGTACACAACTCCCACTAATGATTTTTGCCCTTTAGTGTTCTGCAGCTCTACCCATATAGATTCCACATCATCCAAGCTAATGTCTTTCCTAACTATTGCATTAATCTCCTCTTTAACCAGCAATGCTACCCCACCTCCTTTTCCTTTTATTCTATCCTTCCTGAATGTTGAATACCCCTGGATGTTGAGTTCCCAGCCCTGATCATCCTGGAGCCACGTCTCCGTAATCCCAATCACATCATATTTGTTAACATCTATTTGCACAGTTAATTCATCCACCTTATTGCGGATACTCCTTGCATTAAGACACAAAGCCTTCAGGCTTGCTTTTTTAACACCCTTTGTCCTTCTAGAATTTTGCTGTACAGTGGCCCTTTTTGTTCTTTGCCTTGAGTTTCTCTGCCCTCCACTTTTCCTCATCTCCTTTCTGTCTTTTGCTTTTGCCTCATTTTTGTCTCCCTCTGTCTCCCTGCATAGGTTCCCATCCCCCTGCAATATTAGTTTAACTCCTCCCCAACAGCACTAGCAAACACTCCCCCTAGGACATTGGTTCCGGTCCTGCCCAGGTGCAGACCATCCGGTTTGTACTGGTCCCACCTCCCCCAGAACCGGTTCCAATGCCCCAAGAATTTGAATCCCTCCCTGCTGCACCACTGCTCAAGCCATGTATTCATCTGCGCTATCCTGCAATTCCTACTCTGATTAGCACGTGGCACTGGTAGCAATCCCGAGATTACTACTTTTGAGGTCCTACTTTTTAATTTAACTCCCAGCTCCTTAAATTCTTTTCGTAGGACCTCATCCCTTTTTTTACCTATGTCGTTGGTACCAATGTGCACCACGACAACTGGCTGTTCTCCCTCCCATTTCAGAATGTCCTGCACCCGCTCCGAGACATCCTTGACCCTTGCACCAGGGAGGCAACATACCATCCTGGAGTCTCGGTTGCGTCCGCAGAAACGCCTATCTATTCCCCTCACCATCGAATCCCCTATCACTATCGCGCTCCCACTCTTTTTCCTGCCCTCCTTTGCAGCAGAGCCACCTACGGTGCCATGAACTTGGCTGCTGCTGCCCTCCCCTGATGAGTCATCCTCCCCAACAGTACTCAAAGCAGTGTATCTGTTTTGCAGGGGGATGACCACAGGGGACCCCTGCACTATCTTTCTTGTACTGCTCTTCCTGCTGGTCTTCCATTCCCTATCTGGCTGTGGACCCTTCTCCTGCGGTAAGACCAACTCACTACACGTGATACTCACGTCATTCTCAGCATCGTGGATGCTCCAGAGTGAATCCACCCTCAGCTCCAATTCCGCAATGCGGACCGTCAAGAGCTCAAGGCGGATACACTTCCCACACACATAGCGCCCAGGGACACCGGAAGTGTCCCCGAGTTCCCACATGGTACAGGAGGAGCATATCACGTGACTGAGCTCTCCTGCCATGTCTTAACCTTAGATACCCTTAAATTGGTAATAACAATGTTACAGTTCACTTACTGATACAAAAAAGAAAAGAAAAGCTACTCACCAATCACCAGCCAATCACTTACCCCATTGGCTGTGACGTCACTTTTTGATTACTTTCTACTTCTATTTTGCTTTCTCTCCCGCTGTAGCTGCACCGGTATGCTTTTGATAGGTCGCTCCCCTCTCACCAACTGCCGCTGGCTCTCGATCTCCCGCTGGGCTTTTGATAGGTCGCTCCCCTCTCACCAACTGCCGCTGGCTCTCGATCTCCCGCTGGGCTTTTGATAGGTCGCTCCCCTCTCACCAACTGCCGCTGGCTCTCGATCTCCCGCTGGGCTTTTGATAGGTCGCTCCCCTCTCACCAACTGCCGCTGGCTCTCGATCTCCCGCTGGGCTTTTGATAGGTCGCTCCCCTCTCACCAACTGCCGCTGGCTCTCGATCTCCCGCTGGGCTTTTGATAGATCGCTCCCCTCTCACCAACTGCCGCTGGCTCTCGATCTCCCGCTGGGCTTTTGATAGGTCGCTCCCCTCTCACCAACTGCCGCTGGCTCTCGATCTCCCGCTGGGCTTTTGATAGGTCGCTCCCCTCTCACCAACTGCCGCTGGCTCTCGATCTCCCGCTGGGCTTTTGATAGGTCGCTCCCCTCTCACCAACTGGCGACAACATACAGATGACGAACCCCACTGCAACAATGCAGAGAACCGTGGACATCCTGGAGAAATTTTCGGAGGGAGATCATTGGGAAACCTTCGTGGAGCGACTCGACCAAACTTCGTGGCCAACGAGCTGGAAGGAAAAGCGAACGCTACCAAACGAAGGGCGATCCTCCTCACCATTTGCGGGGCACCAACGTAAGGCCTCATGAAAAATCTGCTCTCTCCAGTGAAACCCACAGAGAAGTTGTACGATGATTTGTGCACACTGATCCGGGAGCATCTAAACCCGAAGAAAGTGTTCTGATGGCGAGGTACCAGTTCTACACGTACAAGAAGTCTAAAGGCCAGGAAATAGCGAGCTACGTTGCCAAGCTAAGGCACCTTGCAGGACATTGCGAAATTGAAGGACACTTGGAGCACATGCTCAGGGACTTCGTTGTACTCGGCATTGGCCATGAAGTAATACTTTGCAAACTTTAGACTGTAGAGACCCCACCTTGAGTAAAACCATAGCGATAGCCCAGGCGTTCATCGCCACCAGTGACAATGCCAAACAAATCTCTCAGCACAAGAGTGCTGCTACAAGTACTGTGAATAAAGTAATGTTGTTTTCAAATCGTAACATACAGGGCAGGATTCACATGCCTGCAGCTGCACGTCCGCAGATGTCTCAGAATCCACCATCAAGGGTGGTGAATGCAAGGCCATTAACACCTTGTTGGCATTGCGGAGGTGATCATCGTTTCCATTCATGCCGCTTCAAAGGATACGTTTGCAAGGGCTGTGGAACAATGGGACACCTCCAATGTATGTGCAGGTGAGCTGCAAACCATGATAATCCTGCAAACTACAATCCTGCAGAGGAGAACAGATCCATGATGGATCACGACGAACCAGAGCCTCAGACTGAAGAGGCAGAGGTATGTGAGTATTTACCACAAAGTGTCCCCCGATAATGCTGAAGGTTGAATTAAATGGTCTCCCGGTGTCAATGGAGCTGGACACAGTCCATAATGAGCAAAAAGACTTTCAATAAATTGTGGTGCAGCAAGGCCTCAAGGCCAGTCCTGACTCCCATTCATACTAAACTGAGAACGTACACAAAGGAACTAATTCCCGTAATTGGTAGTGCTACCGTAAAGGTCTCCTATGATGGAGCGGTGCACAATTTACCACTCTGGGTGGTACCGGGAGATGGCCTCACGCTGTTTGGCAGGAGCTTGCTGGGAAAGATTCGCTGGAACTGGGACGACGTCCGAGCGCTCTCGTCCGTCGACGACACTTCATGTACCCAGATCCTAAACAAGTTCCCCTCGCTGTTCGAACCGGGCATTGGGAAGTTCCAAGGAGCAAAAGTACAGATCCACTTGATTCCGGGGGCGCGACCCATCCATCATAAGGCGAGAGCGGTACCGTACATGATGAGAGAGAGGATGGAGATCGAGCTGGACTGGCTGCAACGAGAGGGCATCATTTTGCCGATTGAATTCAACAAGTGGGCCAGTCCGATTGTTCCAGTCCTCAAGGGAGACGGCACCGTCAGAATCTGTGGTGATTACAAAGTAACTATCAATCGTTTCTCCCTGCAGGATCAATACCTGCTATCAAAGGCAGACAACCTATTGGCGACGCTGGCAGGAGGAAAAATGTTCAGGAAGCTGGACTTGACCTCGACCTACATGACGCAGGAGCTGGAGGAGTCATCGAAGGGCCTCACCTGCATCAACACGCACAAAGGTCTCTTCATTTACAACAGATGCCCGTTTGGGATTCGATCAGCCATGGCGATATTCCAGAGGGACATGGAAAGCTTGCTGAAGTCGGTCCCGCGCACCGTGGTCTTCCAGGACGACATCTTGGTTACAGGTCGGGACACTGTCGAGCAACTGCAGAACCTGGAGGAGGTTCTTAGTCGGCTTAATCGTGTTGGGCTCAGGTTAAAATGCTCGAAGTGCGTTTTCCTGGTGCCTGAAGTGGAGTTCCTGGGGAGAAGAATCGCAGCGGATGGCATCAGGCCACCGATTCGAAGACAGAGGCAATCAAGACCCCATCGAGACCACAGAACGTGACGGAGCTGCGGTCATTTCTAGGACTCCTGAACTACTTTGGTAACTTCTTACCGGGTCTTAGCACACTGTTAGAAGCACTGCACTCTTTACTGCATAAAGGAGATGAATGGGTATGGGGTAAAAGCCAAGAAAATGCCTTTGAGAAAGCTAGGTAACTGTTATGCTCAAACAAATTGCTTGTGTTGTATGATCCATGTAAACGTTTGGTACTAGCATGTGATGCGTCATCATATGATGTCGGGTGTGTATTGCAACAAGCTAGTGAACCTGGGAAATTGCAACCGGTTGCTTATGCATCCAGGAGTCTGTCTCAGGCTGAGAGGGCCTACAGCATGATCGAAAAAGAAGCGTTAGCGTGTGTTTATGGGGTAAAGAAAATGCATCAATATCTATTTGGGCTCAAATTTGAATTGGAAACTGACCATAAGCCAATTATATCCCTCTTTTCTGAAAATAAGGGGATAAATACGAATGCATCGGCCCGCATCCAGAGATGGGTGCTCATGTTTTTTTTTTTAAAGTTCGTAGCCAATCGTTCCAATTCTTTGTCAAATCACAAACGCCAGAGGTCACCTTACACATGCCAAGGATCACTCTGCGCCAATGCCCTTAGCCAAAAGGCCTAGAGCCACTGCACCGTTCCTGGAAGTACTGCAATACCAGGTTCGTGCCATGGAGGTGGATGGGTCAAGCCACCCCACACACCTCCGTGGAGGTGGATGGGTCAAGCCACCCCACCCACCTCCTGTTTCCAAAAAAGCAAGCATATACCTTCCTGACCAGGGAAAAACCACCCGGAGGTCATGGTGGCTGGTCAGGTCAGTTACGCATGATCTTAGCCAAAAGGCCGAGAAGCGAATTATATCCCTCTTTTCTGAAAATAAGGGGATAAATACGAATGCATCGGCCCGCATCCAGAGAGGGGCGCTCATGTTGTCCGCATACAACTACACCATCTGCCACAGGCCAGGCGCAGAAAACTGTGCCGATGCTCTCAGTAGGCTGCCATTGCCCAACACAGGGGTGGAGCTGGCACAGCCCACAGATTTAGTCATGGTAATGGCAGCATTCGAGAGTGAGCAATCACCCGTCACTGCCCGACAGATTAGAACCTGGACGAGCCAGGACCCCTTACTGTCCTTAGTAAAAAACTGTGTGCTCCACGGGAGTTGGTCTAGTGTCCCGTTAGAGATGCAAGAAGAAATAAAGCCATACCAGCGGTGCAGAGATGAAATGTCCATACAGGCAGACTGCCTCCTATGGGGTAATTTGGTAGTGGTGCCAAAAAAGGGCAGGAAAACTTTCATTAGTGACCTCCACAGTACCCACCCAGGCATTGTAATGATGAAAGCGATAGCCAGATCCCATGTGCGGTGGCCCGGTATCGATGCAGATTTAGTGTCCTGTGTGCACAAATGTAATACATGTTCACAGTTAAGCAGTGCACCCGGGGAGGCGCCACTAAGTTTATGGTCCTGGCCCTCCAAACCGTGGTCCAGGATCCATGTCGAGTATGACGGCCCATTCTTGGGAAAAATGTTCCTTGTGGTTGTAGATGTGTACTCCAAATGGATTGAATGTGAGATAATGTCGGCAAGCATGTTCGCTGCCACCATTGAAAGCCTATGGGCCACTTTTGCCACGCACGGCCTGCCTGATGTCCTTGTGAGTGATAATGGGCCGTGCTTCATCAGTGCTGAGTTCAAAGAGTTCATGACCTGCAATGGGATCAAACATGTCACATCTACCCATTTAAACCAGTGTCCAATGGTCAGGCAGAGCGAGCAGTGCAAACAATCAAGCGGAGCTTGAAGAGGGTAACTGAAGGCTCACTGCAGACTCGCCTACCCGGGTCCTGCTTAGTTACCGTACAATACGCCACTCGCTCACTGGGGTTCTCCCCGCTGAACTGCTTATGAAAAGGGCACTTAAGACAAGGCTCTCGTTAGTCCACCCTGATCTACACGAACCGGTAGAGAGTAGGCGGCTTCAACAGAATACATATCATGATAGCGTAAATATCACGCGAAATCGAGATTAATGATCCTGTATTTGAATTATGGACAAGGTCCCAAGTGGCTTCCCGGCACTGTCGTGGCCAAAGAGTGGAGTAGGGTGTTTCTGCTCAAACTTTCAAATGGACTCACCTGCAGGAAACACTTGGACCAAACCAAACTCAGATTCACGCACTATCCAGAACAACCCACAATAGATTCTACCTTTTTCGACCTCCCAACACACACACAAGTGGCAACCGACCCAGCGGTTGACCACGAAGCAGAACCTATCACCTGCAGCAGCCCAGCAGGACTCACCACACCCAGCAACCCTGCAAGGCCAGCTGTGCAGCAGCCCAGCGAGGGCCCGACAAACGACTCACCAAAACCAGCATTTGCACCGAGACGATCAACCAGGGAAAGGAAGGCCCCAGATCGACTCACATTGTAAATAATTACACCATTGACTTTGGGGGGAAGTGTTGTTATATATGTAAACCTGTAAATACCTTGTTTAACCACCAGAGGGCTCATCCCCTGGAGTCCCAAAGGATCCCACAATCCCTTGGGAGCACCTGTAAATAAGGAGGCCTCACATGCTGGAGAGGACCACTGTAGACCTGTAATAAAGGACTACGGTCACACATTACTTTAAGCTTACAATATCTGGTCAGAGTTTTTATTCAAGACATAACACCACCAGTGGAAACAATTTCCCCTTATTTACTCTATCAGATGCCCTTCATAATTTTGAACAACTCTATTAAATCTCCCCTTAACCTTCTCTGTTCTAAGGAGAACAGTATCAAAGTTTGGAATTTGGTGAGAGTGGGAATTCCGTGCAGAGGGGAAAGCCTTATACTTGTAGTCAATGTTCCCTTTAAGCTGCGTGGCCACGTGATTGTACAGCTGTCTGGAGCTCCCGTGCAGTCGGTTCACTGGCTTTTAAATGCAAAAACCGCGCATGTGCGGATTTTTGAATGGGCTGTGCGGCCCAAAAGAAAATGAGAGGCAACATTGGTTGTAGTGCTTCATGTTACAGGTAAATATTTATTTTATTCTACCTATAACTTAAACTAGATCAAGTAATTAGTTTAAAAACTAGGATAAGCTAAGTTGATTAAATACATAAGGCTAGAAATTCGGCATTGTAGCGCCCCAGTTTTCAGCACAACAGGTGCCGTGCTGTGATAAAGATGGCGTCTGTGCCATGTGGTGCATGCCGCGTCGGACGTTATCTTGGTGCGACTAAGGGCAGGTGTTAGGAATGTGCGTTAGAAGTATGTAGAGTAGGTAGATTGTGCATCGTGCAACGCCAATTTCACGTCAGTGCTGCCATTTTCAACCTCAACGCTGGAGCTAACTCCCTGTCTTAATCTCACACAGCTGAACATGTGATCAGCAGCAAGGATCCCCAACCAACAATAGTTAAAGGGATCAGCAACCACTCTCAGGTTAGTTGCTGATTCATTTCTGCTGGCTCTGTGTGAGTTTGTGGAAGTGTTTGGAGCTTTCTAGAGGTGCTTAAAGTTAGTGAGGTGACATGGAGTTGTGCTGCAAGTGGAGAAGGCCTTGATTCTGACTTCAAGGGTTCTGGTCACCACTTGCTCCCAGTCCCAGTGCTCAAGTTGTCAACCCCCTTGGCCTGCAGGGAGATGGAGCAGAGGCAGCAAAGAAGAGGACAAGCTGCTCGCACAGGGAGGAGGAGGAGAGGAGGAGGGCTCTCAGCAGGAGGCCTTACACACCTAGGGTCTTCTAAGAGAAATTCTCTTACCTCAACCTGAGCCAGGAGCATTGATTGAGGCATTTGCGTTTTATGAAGGAGCTCATAGAATCATAGAAGTTTATGGCACAGAAGGAGATGCTCATGAACTCTGCCATCTCTTGCCACCAGACCTGCAGCCTCACACCAGGGCAAGGACAGCGCTGCCAGTGACTGTGAAGGTGACCATGAATTTCCTCGCATTGGGTTCCTTCCAGGCAGGAGCAGGCGTCATCTATAACATCTCCCAGTTCGCCGTCCAGTGCTGCTTAAGAGAGGGAACAAATGCTCTTTACGTCAGGAGAGGGGATTTCATTGTCTTCCCTCTGACCAGAGAGAAGCGGGTGGAGTGTGCACATTTCCCACCATCTGCACCACAGCATCCTCCTGCAGTCTGCAGCTTTCTTCCTCACTATCAACAACACGGCCAATTTTTGTATCACCTGAAAACATCTTAATGGCCCAGAAATCCCCGTCGGCTGCTCCCCGTGGGCGATCAAAGGAAAAACTTTAAAAAGATGTGCACCTACCTGTTCATGCTGTGCCCATGCGAGTTCCTGGATCTGAGGCCTCCACTGACTGCACGTCGCAGTGTGTGAACGTCAGGATGTGCGCAGGGCTGGAGCTGAAGTCACATGGTTCTGGGCAGCCAATCAAGGTAAAGTATATCCTCATTTATAATAATGGGAACTCCGTAAGTTGGAGTTCTCATTATTATGAATGAGAACCCACCCAAACACACAAAACTCTAATAAAAAATAGAAAAAATACACCACATATTTAACAATAATTTAAATTAAAGTTATTTATGACATAAAAAAAAAAATTCCCGATTTTTAAAAAAGTTTTAAAAATTATTTTAAAATAAACTGACGGTAATGGGGAGGGTTTTTAAACAATAAAATGTGTTTTTATAACTTTATTTTAAAATGTTTTTGTGTATTTTAAAACTGTAAAAGTAGGCTATGCTCCTGCTTTTATCAGGTGCAAGAGTTTTCAGGTCATTTGCTGGGCAAGATATGGGTAAATATTGCAATCTTGCCCTTGCAAATGTCCTGGATGTGGAGATGCGGAGGATCTGTCAAGCTCCAGCTTGACAGATCGGAAAAGCTGGTTTTCAGCGCGTGCACATTGTGCACTGAAAACCGGCTTTTGTGATGCCTTCCCGGGTCCTTACACATTCCGTGCGGACCCTGGAGGCAGGAATTTCCGGGACAATCATTCCCCATACTTTGAAGTCTAAATCATTGATATACAGCACAAAAAGCAAAGGACTGTGTACTGAGCCCTGAGGAACTCCACTGGAAACAGCCTTCCAGTCACAAAAACACCCGTCGACCATTACTCTTTGCTTCCTGCCATTGAGCCAATTTTCGATTCAATTTGCCACTTTCCCTTGGATCCTATGGGCTTTTACTTTTCTGACCAGTCTGCCATGTGGGACCTTGTCAATATCCTTGCTAAAATCCATGTAGACTACATCAATAGCACTACCCTCATTGACCCTCCGTGTTACCTCCTCAAAATATTCAATCAAGTGAGTCAGTCACGATCTTCCCTTAACAAATCTATGCTGATTGTTCTTGATTATTCTGTGCCTTTCTAAATGATGATTAGTACTGATATGTCCTTACTATACAGTATAAATGCTCACGAGGACCATACTTGAGAGAAGCTCACTCTGTGACCAGTAACCTTTATTACCAAGACCTCAAGTGATGAAGGTGGGTGGAGCTTCCCCTTTTATACCTGAAAGTCCAGGTTAGGAGTGTCTCCCACAAGTTCGCCCCTTGTGGTCAGTGTTCTCAAGGTGTATAACTTAGGTCAGCTTATACATGGGTTACAATGATAGTTGAATACATGACATCACCTCCCCCCCCAAAGTCTTATTGGGATCACAGGTTAAATCTCTGGTGGTTTACGCTCCCTTGTAAAGCGCCTGAGTTGGGGCTCTGGTTGTTGGGCGCTGGCCTGAGTGTCTGCTGTTTGCGATGCCTCAGGCCTGTCCAGACTGCCCACAGTGACTGGGCTCTCCTCCACTTGGTTCCGGTGTTCGGTCACCTGTCGTGGAGTAAACCCTATGTCGTGTTCTTCCTCTGCTTCTTCTATGGGGTTGCTGAACCTCCTTTTAGTTTGATCCACGTATTTGCGGCAGATTTGTCCATTGGTAAGTTTAACTACCAAAACCCTATTCTCCTCTTTGGCAATCACAGTGCCTGCAAGCCATTTGGGCCCTGCAGCGTAATTAAGGACAAAAACAGGGTCATTGACATCAATACATCGCGCCTTCGCATTCCTGTCATGGTAGTCACATTGTGACTGACTGCTCTCAATAATTCCTTTCATAGTAGGGTGTATAAGGGATAACCTGGTTTTGAGCATCCTTTTCATTTGCAGCTCTATGGGTGGAACCCCTGTGAGCGAGTGTGGTCGGGATCTATTGACCAACAGGAGGCGTGATAAGCGGCTGTGTAGGGAATCCCCTTGGATTCTGAGCATCCCCTGTTTGATTATCTGCACTGCTCGTTCCGCCTGGCCGTTTGAGGCCGGCTTGAACGGTGCCGTTCTGACATGGTTGATTCCATTGCCTGCCATGAAGTCCTGGAATTCAGTGCTTGTGAAGCACGGGCCATTGTCACTGACCAAGACATCCGATAGACCATGGGCGGCGAACATTGCCCGTAGACTTTCTACCGTGGCAGAGGATGTGCTTGAATTTAAAATGTCACACTCAATCCATTTGGAGTAGGCATCTACTACAACCAAAAACATTTTTCCCATGAAAGGACCTGCGTAGTCCACATAGATGCGTGACCAAGGCTTGGCGGGCCAGGACCAGGGGCTAAGGGGGGCTTCCTTGGGTGCGTTGCCCAGCTGAGCACACGTGTTGCATCTGAGAACACAAAGTTCCAGGTCTGCATCTATTCCTGGCCACCAAACGTGTGACCAGGCAATTGCCTTCATCATGACATGCCCGGGTGCTCATTGTGAAGTTCTCTGATAAACACCTCTCTGCCCATCTGGGGCATGACTACTCGGTTTCCCCACAGTAGGCAATCGGCCTGAATCGAGAGTCCATCCTTGCGTCTATGAAACCGTTTAAATTCCTCAGGGCATGCCCCGTACGTGGCTGCCCAGTCCCCATCCAGGACACATTTCTTAACTAAAGACAGTAGTGGGTCTTCATTTGTCCAGACTTTAATCTGACGGGCTGTCACAGGTGAGCCTTCGCTTTTGAAAGCTTCAAAAACCATGACCATCTCAGCATCATGCTCAGTTGCCCCCTCAGTGGTGGCTAGTGGGAGCCTGCTGAGTGCATCGGCGCAGTTTTCAGTGCCCGGTCTGTGCCGAATTGTGTAGTCATAGGCGGCTAACGTGAGTGCCCACCTCTGTATGCGGGCCGACGCATTCGTATTTATGGCCTTATTGTCGACCAAAAGCGACGTTAGGGGTTTGTGATCTGTCTCCAGCTCAAATTTCCTGCCAAACAGGTAATGGTGCATTTTTTTTACTGCTTATACACATGCTAGCGCTTCCTTTTCTACCATCCCGTAACCCTTTTCTGCCTGGGCCAGACTTCTGGAGGCATAAGCTACCGGCTGAAACTGACCATTGACATTCACATGCTGCAACACACACCCGACCCCATTGGACGACGCATCGCACGTTAGAACAAGTTTCTTACATGGGTCATATAACGTTAACAGTTTGTTGGAGCATAACAAATTGCGTGCTCTATCAAAAGCCCTTTCATGACTGTCCCCCCAGACCCAATCGCAACCTTTGTGTAGGAGCACGTGTAGCGGCTCTAACAGCGTGCTCAATTTGGGAAGAAAGTTACCAAAATAGTTCAGGAGCCCCAGGAATGAATGCAGCTCCGTCGTGTTACGGGGTCTGGGTGCTCTCTGGATCGCTTCCGTTTTGGACGAAGTAGGTCTGATCCCATCTGCTGCTACCTTCCTCCCCAGGAATTCTACCTCTGGAGCTAAGAAGACGCACTTCGCCTTTTTCAGTCGCAGCCCTACCCGGTCCAGTCTGTGTAGCACCTCCTCCAGGTTGTGGAGGTGTTCTTCAGTATCACGACCCGTGATGAGGATGTCGTCTTGAAAAACCACCGTCCTTGGAATCGACTTGAGGAGGCTTTCCATATTTCGATGATAGATCACGGTGGACGAACGAATCTCGAATGGACATCTGTTATACTCAAACAACCCCTTGTGTGCCGTGATGGTGGTCAGCTTCTTTGACTCACTCGCCAGCTCCTGGGTCATGTAAGCTGAGGTCAGGTCCAATTTTGAAAAAAGTTTGCCACCGGATAGCGTCGCAAAGAGGTCCTCCGCTCTCGGTAGCAGATACTGGTCTTGGAGTGACACCCGATTAATGGCGGCCTTGTAATCGCCACATATCCTGACCGACCCATCCGCCTTGAGCACCGGCACGATTGGGCTCGCCCAGTCACTGAATTCGACTGGCGAGATGATGCCTTCCCTCAGCAGGCAGTCCAATTCGCATTCTATCTCTTCCTGCATCACGTACGGCACCGCTCTGGCCTTGTGGTGTACTGGCCTGGCGTCCGGGTTTATGTGAATCACTACCTTGGCCCCCATGAAAGTGCCGATGCCGGATTGAAATAATGAGTCAAATTTGTCCAGGACCTGTGAGCATGATACTCACTCCACAGAAGAAATTGCATTGACATCGCCCCATTTCCAGTTCATGACAGCAAGCCAACTCCTCCCCAGTAGTGCAGGACCGTCCTCCGGGACAATCCAGTGTGGCAACCTGTTCTCCGAATCTTTGTGGGTCACGACTACTGTGGCACTGCCTAGCACCGGAATGATCTCATTTGTATATGTCCGTAGCTGTGCGTCAATTGGCAATAATTTTGGCCTCCTGGCCTTGGACACCCCCAACCTTTCAAACTGTTTGATACTCATCAGGGACTGGCTGACCCCCGTGTCTAGCTCCATTAATACTGGGATGCCATTGAGGAGCACTTTCATCATTATCGGTGGCGTCCTGGTGTATGAACTGTATATGTGCTCCACATGAACTCGCTGAACTTCAGCTTCCAGCGATTTCCCCCAGTATTCATTTGGCCTCGTAGGGCTTACATCGTGCCCGTCCTCCTCATACATCAACCTGGCTGCAGGCTTCCTGCACATATGCGCCAAGTGACCGTTGACGTTGCAGTTTCTGCAGGTATATTGCTGATACCTGCAAGCTCTGGCTGGGTGTTTGCCTCCACACCTCCAGCATGAGCTGGAGGCCCCGTTGTTGGAAACAAAAGATCCATTACCAGTCGATCGTCTCTGACTGTCTCTGTAACTGTCCTTAAGCGCACCATTAACAGTTGTTGATGGCCCCATTACTGGCTGCATTGTCCAATGTGATGGCATGAATCGCCATTGTCTCTGTTGAATTCCCCCTTTGGATTCGACTACATGCTGGGGCATGTCTGATTGTCCTTGTCTGCCTAGAGAACTGTGTGCCATGTTAACAATGTTGACTCCCTGGTCATTTGCCGCATTTGAACCAAGATTTTTGTCATACATCATTCTGTTCTCTTCCTCCCCTGATATAAATGTCTGGGCTATCAGAGCCACTGCTTCCAAGGTCAAGTCTTTGGTTTCAATCAGTTTCCTGGAAACCCCAGCATGCCCGATGCCCTCAATAAAAAAGTCTCGCAGCATCTCCGCCCTACATGTATCTGGGAACTTACATAGGTTCGGCAGTCGCCGGAGATCTGTCACGAAGTCAGGAATGCTTTGCCCTTCTCGCTGCCGGTGCGTGTAAAACCGGTGTCTTGCCATGTGCATGCTGCTCGCTGGTTTAAAGTGTTCCCCGATCAACTTACTGAGCTCTTTGAACGTCTTGTCTGCCAGCTTCTCTGGCGCTAGAAGGTCCTTCATCAGGGAGTACGTTCTGGATCCACAAACCGTCAGGAGACGAGCCCTGCGTTTGTTGGCCGAATCCTGTCCCAACCATTCCTTAGTGACAAAACTTTGCTGTAGTCTCTCAATAAAGTTGTCCCAATCATCACCAACACAGTACCTCTCTTCTGTGCTGCTAGTGGCCATGCTCGCGTGCTTTAAATCCCAGTTTCTCGTCGCCAATGATATGTCCTTACGATACAGTATAAATGCACACAAGGCCCATACTTGAGAGAAGGTCACTCTGTGACCAGTTACTTTTATTACCAAGACCTCAAGTGATGAAGGTAGGTGGAGCTTCCCCTTTTATACCTGAATTTCCAGGAGTGTCTCCCACAAGTTCACCCCCTTGTGGTCAGTGTTCTCAAGGTGTGCAACTTAGGTCAGCTTATACTTGGGTTACAATGATAGTTGAATACATAACAAGTACTGTCTCCCAGAATTTTTTCCAATAATTTTCCCACCACTGAGGTTAGGCTGACTGGCCTGTAATTACTGGGTCCATCCCTTCCTTTTTAAACAACGGTACAATGTTAGCAGTCCTCCAGTCCTCCGGCACCACACCTGTAGCCAGAGAGGATTGGAAAATGATGGTCAAGGCCTCCACTGTTTCCTCCCTTGCATTTCTTAACAGCCTGAGATACACTTCATCCGGCCCTGGCATTTTATCTACTATCAAAGATGCTAAGCCCCTTAATATGTCCTCTTTCATTATGTTAATCCATCTAATATTTCACACTCCTCCTCAACTACAATGCCAGCATTGTCCCTTTCTTTTATGAAGACAGACGCAAAATTTTCATTAAGAACTATACCCATGTCTTCTGCCTCCAAACATAGGTAACCTTTTTGGTCTCTAATAGGACCTACTCTTTCTTTTTTATCTTCTAGCTTTTTATGTATTTATAAAACATCTTTGGGTTTTCCTTGATTTTAATTGTCAGTATTTTGTCATGCCCTCTCTTTGCTTTCCTAATTTTCTTTTAATTTCACCCCTGCACTTTTTATACTCCTCTAGGCTTTCTGCAGCATTTAACTCTCGATGTCTGAAATAAGTTCCTCTCTTTTGCCTTATCCTACCTTGTATGCCCCTGAGCAGTGGGATCTGCACGTGGTGAGTCACTGGGCATGAGTGGATACAGACAGGGTAGGGAGAAAGGGTAGTGCAGGTGCCAGCTCCCAGAGGGCGAGGTCACACATGAGTTCTGCTGCAGAAGACTCAGATAAGGACTTTGATGAGGCAAGCTACAGAAGAAGACTGATGGGTATTCACAACAAAATGCTTGGTACATTGGCAGGCCTGCCAGAAAGTGAGTGCAATGTCAAGGAGCATGGAGGAGTCTGGCACCAAACTTGCACAAAGCTTTGCATGGAGCTTGGAGCCCATCCTTTCCAACATAGAAGTGATGGCCAACTCCATTCGTGCACTTGTGGACTCAACCATGATGCAGCGTCTGATGGCTGCTGTTTCAGCTTCCATTATAACTCAAGCAGAAACCACCCAATGTCTAAGTGCTGCTCAGGTTTCTGTCATTCTAGCTCAAACCGCTCTAATGCAGGCTCATCTTGCTGCCACACAAGCTCAGACAGCTGCCATTTACCATTGTGGAAAGGGTCTTGCAGGATGTCACAGCAGTTCAGCAATTTGTCCTCCAGCAGATTACGAGGAATGCTGAGGTGCCGCCTGGGTAGTGGCAGTGGCTCCGTGGAGTACTAATCTGCTGTCTTCTCTTAGGATGACAGCATTCATCCTCCCACCATTGCCACTCCGCCAGTGCCCTTGATGTTGCCTGTCAGCCAGCCAGTCCAGACTGCTGTTGCCCATGCTGAGGTGGTGCAGTCTGAAGCCGGGCATTCTGGGTCCAGAGCTACTCGAGGTCATCCTGCAAGGCCATCTGCAGTCTCCCCCACTGAAAGTCAGCAGCGTTCCACCAGCCATGCTGCAGTCACTGGGGAACACTTTGTAGAGGCACTAGGACAGGCAAAGGCACACAGAAGGCAGACACTAAGGGAATGCACAAGTGTTGACTTTGTTGACTTTGTTATGTAATATTGGATGGATTGATGTATAAAGTTGCATTGGGATGCTTCTTTTGTGGTGGCTTTTACTTCAGTATTGTGATCAAGAGGATGCTGTGATGGTCAGTAACAGAGGGAAGTTAAGATGTAGAAATACTTTTGATTGGGAAATTGGGGTTGTGTTCACTGGAACTGCAGTCGGATGAGTTGATCACAGACAACCTGGGCAGAAAGAGGCTGCTTGATTGCCTCCTCCCTTCTGTTTCCTCCCACTCCACCTCCTCCTCCTCCGCCTCCCTAGCTGGTTGGCGTATGCCTGGTGGCAAAGACTGTGCTGTCATAAGTGTAAGCATGCAGCAGAACGTCGTGAATCTTGAGACGCGTTCTGGTGAGTGCTGCAGGGCTCTTCCAGAATGGTCCAGGCAGCAAAAGTGTTGTTTAAGGACACAAATGTTCTGCTCTATCAGATTCCGTGTGATAGCATGGCTCTCATTGTACGCATGCTGCCTATGTGTGGTTGAGTTGCGGAGCAGAGTAATGAGCCAGGGGTTCAAGGGATAGCCCTTGTTGTCCAGTAGCCACCCTCTGGTTTATCTTGGTGACTCAATGACTGGAGGAACAGCAGACTGGCGCAGAATGAAAGAATCATGGAGCCAAGATTGCCCTGCTGGGGGCGGTAACCTTCCGGGCCTGGGTCAGTTAACGCCTCAAACGGGGTGGAGCCCTGTCTCTGGTATACTACCTCATCGGAGGTGCGCTCCCGAGGTGTCATCATGGTGCTGAGGTCAGCATTGCTGCCAACCCGCCAAAATGTCAGCCGCTGCAAGACCCAGCGGAAGCAAGGCGGCTGCCATTATCCTTCAAAATGGGCCTTAATGGCCAGTGCTGTACACCCGAATTTCTAAGCCTTAAATTATAATATCTTAAAATGGTTCATAGTCACAGAAACAGGACAGGTTTATTCATGCTTAGAAAGGAGGCCTTGAAGATAAGCACCTGTCCCATATCTCTGGGAAGTTAGTGAGTGTAATCAAGTTAAGGAGTTACAGATCTATGTCTGCAAGGACAGAACATAATCAATTCAGTGTTAAATGATAACTATGTAATATAACTATGAAACATGTAAATTGTCACATAGAATGGGTGAGAAAAAAGTATAAAAAGTAGGTGTTGGAACAGATAATTCAGAATTCGATTATGGTTGGATCAACCTGTATACCAAGCTTGGAACTGCAATGCGTTTTGGCTAAAACTCACAAGGTTGTTGTAAGTGTATGGTGAATTATTGTACGCTTAATAAATCTTGATATCTGACATTCAATGTTGCAAATCTATTTATTTGATGAGTAAATTATAAGAACACACATAATTACACCTGCCCCTTTCAGCAGCTACAAGCCTTTAAAACCTGCATCAAGCATATAATTCTTCATCCCCAACGGGCAAGCTCTCAGGGATATTATAATTAGGTTGACTGAGGAAATTCTTCTGGGATCAGGAGATTTTGGCTGGGTGTCTGTAATTCACGCACAGCCCATGTTCCAGTTAATCTTACGCCTGATCAGAAAATCTAGGCTAACATTGTTCATTCCAGAGCACTGAGCTCTTGTCCTTGCATCAGTATTGTTAATAAACACAGTTAGATTGGTGCGTCATAGTCCAAGCATCTTGGGAAAGCGCTGCATCTCCCTGCTCCATAGCAATCTTTTATCATCCTGAGATTAATTTATTTCTGTTGACTTATTTGAAAGCTTGATTGCCAAGAAACTCGTGGCACAGGATTGTGTGTCTACCCACCAGAGGGCCAGGAGGTGGCGATGCTCACCAACGAGTCTCGAGACACTTGCAAATTTCAGCAGTGCATACTGCCAAAGCTTTGAATACAAATGCTTATATGCGGAGTGGCAATATTAACAATACCTAAGGATTATACAGCTGGTGAAAGGTATCGTAATGATCCTCCAACCTTGCTTACAAACCTTGTTGATTAATTTCTACACATACTCCATTAAAAAAAAACACACATACATTTGTGGTGTCGTTACAATTTTTTATTTAGAATCTTTGTTCCTGAAATATGAAGGCAAATTCTGAGCACAGAGCCTCACTGGACAGGAGCGTGAATCAATGATCGGGCGTGAGCAGTGAAGCTCACTTTCCCGATCTGCGCTCCCACCTCGTGAGACTCTGCAGAGGCAGTGAAATCACCCTGTGATTTTAAACCTTTGATTACCAGCAGGCTCCGGAAAACTCCTACCTCCCTCAGTAGACTAGTTATTGCTTGTTTTCAGTTCATGCAATGTGATGCTCAAATAAATATATCAGTAAAAATCGGAATAGCTTCATATTCATATTAACACCAACTGATTTAACTAAATACCTAAAACACAATTTTACATAAAAACTAAATAAGTTAAGCATGCTCTTCTGTGTCCACCCTTGCCTCTTAGACTCTTTTCCCCCACTGTTTGCAGTGTCAAACTTGAGGGATTTTTGCACTGTCAGAGGCAACTAGTAAGGGACCAACTATAATAGTTGGGGATGTTAACTTGCTAGAAATTGAATAGGTTAAAACTGGTAAGATAGAGAAGAGATTTATATAGTTAATGGAAGACTTTCATGATTCAGTTTGTGAAAGAGATAATATGGCTAGAGAAGTGGAGGAACTATGAAGTTCCTTCAAAGAGGTGATTCAGATTACAATAGTCCAATGTATACCCATACAAAGCAAAGGTACCTGTCACGATAGAATGTATAGCGCCCTCTAGCTAAGAGGTATAGTATTAAGAGACTGTCTGTATGAGGAATGCCATTTTAACTGCACATGACTGACTGAGCTCCAGAATAAATAGAGTTAACTTGAACTAAGATTTGTTCAAGAGACTATAAGACACTTCTGCCTGGTTTAATGGGAATACCAAGCAGCTTGTAAAGACTTTAGGCCATAAACAAAAATGGCAGAACATTAAGACGACTCAATACCAAAAGGCATGCCAGGATTGTAAAAAAGGCATGAAAATAACAAAGAAAACTTCTGAATTGAATATGGTAAGAGAAGTGAAGGATAATAATAAAATGTTTTTTAATTATAATACGATGAACAGAAAAGTGAGAGATGGAGCAGGGCCACTGAAAGTGGCATCGGGTGAGGGCATGGCAGTGAATGCAAATGTGCTCAATACAATTTTTGCTTCAGCTTTTACCAAGGAAGAGACAGATAACTTATTTGAGCTGGAAAGGGAACTAGAGGGTATTGCAGAGGTAAGTTATGATACTCAGTGTTCCCCTTAAGGTGCGCAGCCGATCGCGAGATCCAGCAAATTTAAAGGGAACCCACACCAAAAAAATGTTAGAGGTAAAATTGGTGACACTATTCACATTAGTACCAGCATGGTTGCCAAGCAGCTGGGTGAGGTCGGTCGGGTGACTGGGATAGGTGGTGATCGAGCCAAGGGTGTGGGCGGGTGGGGGGGGGGGGGTCGGGGTAGTGATCGGGACAGGGAGATTGATCTGGTCATCAGGCTGGGTGAGCGGGCCGATCTGGTCATCAGGCTGAGTGAGCGGGCTGATCTGGTCATCAGGCTGAGTGAGCGGGCTGATCTGGTCATCAGGCTGAGTGAGCGGGCCGATCTGGACATCAGGATAGGTGAGCGGGCCGATCTGGACATCAGGATGGGTGAGCGGGCCGATCTGGACATCAGGATGGGTGAGCGGGCTGATCTGGTCATCAGGCTGGGTGAGCGGGCCGATCTGGACATCAGGCTGGGTGAGCGGGCCGATATGGACATCAGGATGGGTGAGCGAGCTGATCTGGTCATCAGGCTGGGTGAGCGGGCTGATCTGGTCATCAGGCTGGGTGAGCGGGCCGATCTGGACATCAGGCTGGGTGAGCGGGCTGATCTGGTCATCAGGCTGAGTGAGCGGGCCGATCTGGACATCAGGATAGGTGAGCGGGCCGATCTGGACATCAGGATGGGTGAGCGGGCCGATCTGGACATCAGGATGGGTGAGCGGGCCGATCTGGACATCAGGATGGGTGAGCGGGCTGATCTGGACATCAGGCTGGGGTTGGGGGTTGGTCGATTAGGAGGGAAGCTGGAGGTGGTCAGTAGTGGTCCATGGTACTAATGTACCACATTACTTCTCCACATTACTTCTCCACATTTAGAGAAGTATATTTTTAATGCTTACTTTTTTTGGTGGTAGCCTACAGCCCTCTAAAGGCTATAATAATAAAACCAGAAAATGCTTTGGAGAGAGAAACAGAATTAACGTTTCTGGTCGATGACCCTTCATCAGAACTGACGGATGTTCAAAATGGACAGATTTTTAAGCAGCACTGAAAGGGAGAGGGGAGGAAAGAACAAAAGGGTAGGTCTGTGATAGAGTGGAAGACCGGAGAGATTAGAGAGACAAAAGGGACAATAGGCCGACTTGAGATGGTAATGGCAGAGGTTAGAAAGAGATTAGTCTAGATAGGGTGTGAATGGCGGAATAATTGCCAGCTGCCATGTGAAACAGCTAATTTTTTTTTCATAAGATTGGCAGGGATGGGGTTTAAAAAAAGGAGGAAAGAGAGCTGGTTAGACCGCATGTGGCCCTTACAGCTAAAGGGATCAAGGAGTATGGAGAGAAAGCAGGAATGGGGTACTGAAGTTGCATGATCAGCCATGATCATATTGAATGGTGGTACAGGCTCGAAGGGCCGAATGGCCTGCCCCTGCACCTATTTTCTATGTTTCTATGTCTCTATGTACACCTGATTATCCTGAACGCAGCTGGCCCGGCACCAGCGTGTTCGGGGCAACCTAATTTTGCATAGGGGTCTTGAATAGGCCTTTTATTTATATATGCAAAGGGCGTAATGACTGTTTCAGGAGGGGGACCTGGACACCTATGTTTTGCCTATTCCAATATGACTGTGGTGCACCTCTGGCTCATAATGAGTGAGCTTTTCCTGACCATGTTTAGGCAACTGTTTCATAACTGAAAAACAGGTGCGGCCCGATCAAATTTCTATGCCTCTGACTTTTAGCATTGCAGAAATCGAGCATTAGTTCTTTGTTTTACAGCATGTCTGTTGTGTAGTTTAGAATGAACAGCTTTCCTCCAGTTGGAAGTGCTTGAGGGTAGAAATGACTATTGTTAAGGTACATCCTGTTTGTGCATTAAAGGCCAGTGCTTCTCAATCTGTTATAGTGCACAGTTAATTCTTGCGTTCGTGGACTAGGTATATTAATAGATTTTTCTACGAATCAACCTTTTTGTTCAACATTATCTCCAAAGAGCAAATGTATCAGTTGCACTAAAATGCCATCACATGGAACATCGTTCATGAGTCATAGTGACCAAACCAGAATCTTAAATAATAAAACTACATGAGGGAAAACTGATTCGTGCTGATGCCACGTATCAAAACACTGCATTCAGTTGTACTTTGCTATTGTAAGCCCCTTTCCCAACAAATATTTAAGCAATATTTATGTGGCGCAGAGCATCTGTATAGCATCTGAGTTATACTCAGCCAGGGTGGCAGTAGAGCTATTGCAAATGGACAGTACGCTATGGAAGGAAAAATATTAGATTGAGACCATTTGTTCAGCTTCCTCTGCTGTTTTCGCTTCCTTTCCATTTGCCCATCAAGTCAAATATCAGCACCTCCTCCCCACCCCCAGCTTTCCTCCAGTTGGAAGTGCTTGAGGGTAGAAATGACTATTGTTAAGGTACATCCTGTTTGTGCATTAAAGGCCAGTGCTTCTCAATGTGTTATAGTGCACAGTTAATTCTTGCGTTCGTGGACTAGGTATAGTCCAACGCCCCCCGGCAATCCTTGCCTTAATCCTAGTCCTGAGTCTTTCTGTAGCTTCTCTCCTATCTCCCCTCGTGCCCTCTTTGAGCTCATCTTGTTCCACCTCCTACTCGCTTGAACCCATGTCCAGTAAATTACTGAGCACTCAACTTCTCTTCCTGGGCCTCATGTTGCCTGACATTGTAAACGGTTCTCACTCATCGGATACTGCCCACTGCACTTTCAAAACTGCCGTCATCACCACCCCCACCCCTCAGAAAACCTACTCTCCACCCTTTTGTCCTTGTAAACTATCACCCCACCTCCAACCTCCTTTTTTTCTCCAAAGTCCTTGAAAGTACTGCTGCCTTCAAAATCCATGCCCATCCTTCCCAGAACTCCATGTTTGAATCTCTCAAATTAGGTTTCCGCCCCTGCTTCAGCAACAAAACAGCCCCTATCAAAGTCATGACTTACATCTTTTGTGACCATGCATTCTTATCCTCCTCATCATATCATCTCTGTAAATCTTTGACATGGTTGACCACACCAGCCTCTGATTTGACGCCAAGGCTGCCATTCTGGAGCTCCATGTTCCAGCCTACATCCTCTCTTAGCCTCGCACAGCTGAACACGATGTTAAGCAGTATGAAGGACCCCCCACCAGCGCTATTTAAAGCGATCATCAACTCTTCTTCTTAGGCAGTCCCTCGGAGTTGAGGATGACGTGCGTCCACACTAATATAAGTTCTCAGGTGACTGATGAGTTCAATGCAGGACCTACAATCTCTGTCACAGGTGGGGCAGACGGTGGTTGAAGGGACGGGTGGGTGGGGTGCTTGGGTTGCCGTGCGCTCCTTCCGCTGTTTGCGCTTGGCTTCCGCTTGCTCCCGGCGAAGAGACTCGAGGTTTCCCGGATGCTTCTCCTCCACTTTGAGCGGTCTTGGGCCAGGGATTCCCAAGAGTCGGTGGGAATGTTGCATTTTTTCAAGGAGGCTTTAAGGGTGTCCTTGAAGCATTTCCTCTGCCCACTTAGGACTCACTTGCCGTGTTGGAGCTCTGAGTAGAGCGCTTGTTTTTGGAATCTAGTATCGGGCATGCAGATGATGTGGCCTGTCCATCAGAGCTGATCGAGCGTAGTCAATGCTTTGATGCTGGGGATGTTGGCCTGAGCAAGAACACTGATATTGGTGCGCCTACCCGGCAGGATCTTGCGGAGGCAGCATTGATGGTACATCTCCAGCGTTTTGAGGTGCCTGCTGCACATAGTCCATGTCTCTGAAGCATATAGGAGGGCGGGTATCTTTACTGCTCTGTAGACATGAGCTTGGTGCCGGGTTTGAGGTCCTGGTCTTCAAACACTCTTCCTCAGGCGACCGAAGGCTGCACTGACACACTGAAGGCAGTGTTGGACATTGTCATTGAAGTCTGCCTTTGTTGACTGTAGGCTTCCGAGGTATGGAAAATGGTCCACGTTGTCCAAGGTCTCATCATGGATTTTGATAATCGGGGGGCAGTGCTGTGTGGCGGGGGCAGGTTTGTAGAGGACCTTTGTCTTACGGATGTTTAGTGTAAGGCCCATGCTCTTGTACGCCTCGGTGAAGGTGTTGACAATGGCTTGGAGTTCGAACTCCGAGTGTGCGCAAACGCAAGCGTCGTCTGCGTACTGTAATTCAATGCCAGAGGATGAGACAACCTTGGAACTGGCCTGGAGGTGGCGGTGGTTGATCAATTTCCCGTTTGTTCTGTAGATTAGCTCCACTCCAGCGGGGAGCTTATTGAGGGTGCGATGGAGCATTGCAGCAAGGAAGGTTGAGAAGAGCGTTGGTGTGATGACACAGCCTTGCTTGACCCCAGTCTGTACATAAATTGGGTCTGTGGTGGATCCGTTGGTCAGGATCACAGTTTGCATGTCATCATGGAGCAGGCGGAGGATGGTGACAAACTTTTGAGGGCAGCCAAATTTGAGGAGGACGCGCCATAATCCCTCACGTGACAGTGTCGAAGGCCTTTGTGAAGTCAAAGAAGGCCATGTACAGAGGTTGGTGCTGTTCCCTGCATTTCTCTTGAATTTGACGCGCGGTGAAGATCATGTCCATTGTGCCCCTTAGTGGGTGGAATCCGCATTGCGACTCTGGGAGGAGCTCTTCAGCCACAGGGAGAAGGTGATTGAGGAGGATTCTTGCAATGACTTTCCCTGTGGCAGACAGCAGGAAAATTCCTCTGTATTTACCGCAATCGGACTTGTCACCTTTCTTGAAGATGGTTATGATTATGGCATCTCTGAGATCCCCTGGCATGCTCTCCTCCTTTCAAATAAGTGAAATGAGTTCATGTATTCACGCCAGTAGTGCTTCTCCGCCATGTTTTAGTGCTTCGGCAGGGATTCCATCTGCTCCTGAGGCCTTGTTGTTCATCAGTTGTTGGATAGCCTTTTCAACCTCATGCCGGGCTGGGGTTGTGCTGAGGTGATGGCGGGTAGCATGTTGTGGAATGGAGTCGAGGACACTCACATCAAAGACAGAGTCTCGGTTAAGGAGATCTTCGAAGTGCTCCTGCCAGCGGGCACTGCCTCTCTGTCCTTGATGAGCACCTCTCTGTTCTTGGCCCGCACTGGGATTGTTCTTGGCCCGCACTGGGATAGGACCTCGGGTGCTTGGGCTGTAGGTGGTCTTAACTGTGCTGAAGAATCCACGCACGTCCTGGTTGTCGGCTAGTTGCTGAATCTCCTGCGCTTTCTCACCCACCATCTGTTCGTGAGTTTTATGTTGGACCTTGGCTTTGAGACGTTTATAGAGCTGCTTTCTTGCTCTCGAGTTGTCTTGCTGTTTCCAGTTCAAGAATGCTTTGCGCTTGCAGCTTATTAGCTCCTGGATCTCCTGGTCGTTTTCGTCAAACAAGTCTTGATGTTTCCTGGTGAAGTGACCAAGCGTCACTAATTATGGAGGCGTTGAGGGCAGACCAGGCACCCATGGACACTCTGCATCTCTGGATCACTGGGAGTCATCAGGCTGGATGTGAGGCGCTGGCTGAATAGGGCTTTCTTAGCAGGGTCTTTGAGTGCACCGGCGTTGATTTTCCTGCGGCAATGTTTCTGTTGCCGCCGCTGTTTTGGTGCTACCTTGATGGAAATGACAGAGCGGATTAAGCTGTGGCCCGTCCAGCAGCCATCTGCTCCTGTCATGGCACGGGTGATGTGCACGTCCTTGCGGTCCCTCGCTCGGACTGTTGGGGTTGTTTTTTCTACCCCCTCTCTGCCGATCACATCTCCCCAGAGGTCCGTGTCCTTTCCAACTCTGGTGTTAAAGTCGCCAAGGATGATCAGCTTGTCGCCCGTTGGAACTCGGGACAGGGATTATTCAAGGCTGGAGTAGAATTCCTCTTTGGTCTCGTCTGTAACTTCCAGTGTTGGGGCATACGCACTGATGGCTGTAACGCACTGGTTCCGGGCTAGAGTGAGCAGAAGGGTCATGAGGCATTCGTTTATCCCACAAGGGGAATCTCTGAGATGCCAAGCTAGTTCATTTTTTATGGTGAAGCCTACCCCATGGAGGCAGCGTTCTTCTGGTTTATCTTTCTAGAAGAAAGTGTAACCACCATCTTGTTCTTTGAGCTGACCTTCCCCTGCCTGCCAAGTCTCGCTCAGGGCAGTGATGTTTATGTCATAACGTCTGAGATCCTGGGCATCGGTAGCAGTACGGCGTTCCAGTCTGTCACTGTTGGGGTTGTCCATGACGTTCCAGGTCCCGAACTTCATTTTAAAGGGTGGAAAATGCTTGTGCGTGAGTTCTTTTATCGTGGTGTGGCCTTTGCACACCAGCCACCACACGGGCTTGACAGAGCAAGGTCTTGCTCCGATGGCAAGGGGATCCAAGACGATTGGAGACCAGGCTCCACTGCATACGCCTAGTATACACACACACACACACACACACACACTCCTACTGTCCTCCTCCCTCCTTCCCACAACTCCTCTCTCCTTGGCTTTCATAGGATGCAGTGTAGGCCTCCCAATCTCGCTGTTGGCCTGTGCTGCACCTTCCCTCGGCCCCAACCTCGCTGCTAGTCCACACTGCGCCACTCTTGAACCTCGATCTCTCTGCTGGGTTCGACCTTGCTCCTGGGTCGCGACCTCACTCCTGGGCCTCGATTTCGCTCCTGGGCCTCGACCTCGCCCCTTGGCCTCGACTTCGCTCCTGGGTCCCGTCCTTGTTCCTGGGTCCCGACCTCGCTCCTGGGCCTCGATTTCGCTCCTGGGCCTCAACCTCGCCCCTGGGCCTCGACTTCGCTCCTGGGTCCCGTCCTTGTTCCTGGGTCCCGACCTCGCTCCTGGGCCTCGATTTCGCTCCTGGGCCTCGACCTCGCCCCTGGGCCTCGACCGCTCCTGGGTCCCGTCCTTGCTCCTGGGTCCCGACCTCGCTCCTGGGTCCCGCCCTCGCTCGTGGGCCTCGACTTCACTCCTTTGGTCCTCGCTCGACCTGGATTCAATTCACGTGATGTAAAAAAATGGCTGAACGCACTTGATACAGTAAAGGCTATGGGCCCTAACAACGTCCCAGCTGTAGTGCTGAAGAGTTGTACTCCAGAACTAGCCGCAGCTCTAGCCAAGCTGTTCCAGTACAGCTACAAAATTGGCATCTGCCCGATAATGTGGAAACTTGCCCAGGTATCAAGCAGCACTTACCAATAACCTGCTCACCAATGCTCAGTTTGGGTTCCACCAGAACCACTCGGCTCGAGTGCTCATCACATGATCCAAACATGAACAAAAATGTTGAATTACAGAGGGAAGGTGAGAGTGACTGCCCTTGACATCAAGGCAGCATTTGACCAAATGTGGCATCAAGGAGCTCTCATAAAATTGAAGTCGATACGAATCAGCGGGGAAACTCTCCATTGGCTGGAGTCACACCTAGTGTCATGTCTCAAATAAAGCAATGTGACTGAGTACTGTAGACTTGAGCAAGTGTGACCTTAGTCTCTTTATTCTGACTCCAGAATGCTGGCACAGCATGGGAGGCCTGCTTATATGCAATGGTCCCAAAGGATGCTGGGATCCCTTGGGACTCCAACAGATGCGCTCTCTGGTGGCGGTAGAATGCTGGTTACAAGGTGTTGCATACATAACATTACTTCCCCCCAAAGTCAATATTACACTTATTTACAGGGTGAGACGATCTGGGGCTTTCCGCTCCCTAGTCGATCGTCTCGGTACAAACACAGGTGTCGGTGAGTTGGTTGGGCCTTCGCTGGGCTGCTGCACAGCTGGCCTTGCTGGGCTGCTGGGGATGATGAGTTCAGCTTCGTGGTCAACCATGATGTCAGTTGCCACTTGTGTGTGTATTGGAGGTTCGAAGTTGGTGGTATCCTCTTCAGGTTACTCGTGGCTGTCTGTGAATCGCAGTTTGGTTTGGTCCAAATGCTTTCTGCAAGTTAGTCCATTTGCAAGTTTGACCTCAAACACCCTACTCCCTTCTTTGGCTACGACACTGCCAGCAAGCCATTTGGGACCATGTCCATAGTTGAGTACAAATACAGGGGCACGTACTTCAATATTGCGTGACAAATTTGCGCGATCATGGTACATGCTTTGTTGATGCCGCCTGCCCTCGACATGATCATGGAGATCAGGGTGGATTAGAGAGAGCCTTGTTTTGAGTGGCCTTTTCATGAGCAATTCGGCAGGGGGAACCCCGGTGAGCGAGTGGAGTCTTGTGCGGTAGCTGAGCAGGACTCGGGACAGGCGGGTCTGCAGGGAGCCTTCCGACATGGGTTTCAAGCTTTGCATGAAGGTTTGGACTACCCGTTCTGCCTGGTCGTTAGATGTGGGCTTGAACGGGGCAGATGTCACATGCTGGATCCCATTGCGGGTCATGAATTCCTTGAATTCAGCACTGGGGAAGCATGGCCCATTGTCGCTGACAAGGACATCAGGCAGGCTGTGCGTGGCAAACATGGCTCATAGGCTTTCGATGGTGGCAGTGGGCGTGTTACAGACATTATTACACACTCAATCCATTTTGAATAAGCATCCACAACAACCAAAAACATTTTGCCCAGAAACGGGCCAGCGAAGTCAACGTGGATCCTAGACCACGGTTTGGAGGGCCATGACCACAAACTTAGCGGTGCCTCCCTGGGTGCATTGCTCAGTCGAGAGCAAGTGTTTCATTGGTGCATGCCAGGCCATCACATATGGGATCTGGCTATAGCTTTCATCATTACTATGCCTGGGTGGGTACTGTATAGGTCGCGTATAATTGTTTCCCTGCCTTTCTTAGGCAAAACCATGTGATTACCCCACAAAAGACAGTCCGCCTATATGGACATTTCGTCTTTGCGCCGCTGGAACGGCTTGATCTCTTCATGCATCTCCACTGGGACGCTGGACCAGCTCCCATGGAGGACACAGTTTTTTACAAGGGACAGTAAAGGATCCTGGCTGGTCCAGGTCCTGATCTGGCGGGCCATAACGGGTAACTTTTCGTTTTCAAATGCATCCATCACCAAGAGCCATTCTGCAGGCTGTGCCATTTCCACCCCAGTGGTGGGCAATTGTAGCCGACTGAGAGCATCAGCGCAATTCTCTGTGCCTAGCCTGTGGCGAATTACACAGTTATATGCAGACAGCGTGAGCGCCCATCTTTGAATGCGAGCAGAGGCTTTCGTATTAATACCTTTACTCTCTGAGAATAGTGATATGAGCGGCTTATGGTCAGTTTCTAACTCGAACTTAAGCCCAAACAGATACTGGTGCAATTTTATCACCCCGTAAATGCATGCCAGACCTTCTTTTTCAATCATGCTGTAGGTCCTTTCGGCCTTGGACAAACTCCTGGACGCATAAGCGACCGGTTGCAATGTTCCCGATTCATTTGTTTGTTGTAACACACACCCGTCATTGACGGACGAAAGCACTCGGATGTCGTCCCAGTTCCAGCAGATTTTTCCCAGCCAGCTTCTGCCGAACAGTGTGGGCCCATCTCCTGGTACAATCCATAGTGGGAGTTCGTGCACCACTCACTCATAGGGGACTTTTACTGCTGCACTGCCAATTACAGGGATCAGCTCTTTAGTGTAAGTTCTCAGCTTGGTATGAATAGGGCTCAGCTTGGGCCTTTGAGTCTTGTTGCACCACAGCCTCTCGAAGGCCTTTTTGCTCATGGTAGACTGACTCGCACCCGTGTCCAATTCCAAGGATACTGGAATTCCGTTCAGTTCAACTTTTAACATGATCGGTGGACATTTCGTGGTGAAGGTGTTTACCCCGTATATTTCTGTCTCCTCGGTTCGAGTCTCTAGTTCAGTTTGATCCGCCATGGATCGGTCTTCCTCTGCAACGTGGTGGTTTGCAGGGTTTGCAACTCGTCTGCACATTCGCTGGAGGTGTCCCATTGTTCCACAGCCTTTACACGCACAGTGTTTGAAGCGACATTGATGGGCTCGATGATCACCTCCGCAGCGCCAACAAGGTGTTAATTGCCTCGCATTCACACTTGATGGCGGACTCTGAGTCATCTGCGGTCATGCAGCTGCAGGCGTGTATGTTCTGACTTATGCATTCCTGCCTGAAAACGACGTTACTTTGTGTACAGTACTTGCCGATGCATCTTTATGCTGTGAAATTTGTTTGGTGTTATCGCTGGTGGACATAAATGCCTGGGCTATCGTTATGGCTTTGCTCAGGTTCGGTGTTTCAACAGTCAATAGTTTGCGAAGGATAACCTCATGGCCAATGCCAAGCACAAAAAAGTCTCTTAGCATTTGCTCCAGGAATCCACCGAATTCGCAATGTCCTCTAAGGCGCCTTAGTTCGGCGACGTAGCTTGCGACTTCCTGGCTTTCAGACCGTTGACATGTATAAAATCGATACCTTGCCATTAAAACGCTCTCCTTCAGAGTTAGGTGCTCCCGGACCAGCGTACACAGTTCTTCATACGATTTGGTTGTTGGTTTCACCGGAGCAAGAAGATTCTTCATGAGGCCATAGGTTGTTGCCCCGCAGACAGTGAGGAGGATCGCACTTTATTTGGCAGCGTTCTCGTCCCCTTCCATCTCGTTGGCCACGAAGTATTGGTCGAGTCACTCCACGAAGGCTTCCCAATTGTCACCTTCTGAGAATTTCTTCAGGATACCAACAGTTCTCTGCATTTTCGTGTGATGGTTCGTTATCTATTATTCGTCACCAATTGTTATGTCTCAAGTAAAGCAATGTGACTGAGTACTGTAGACTTGAGCAAGTATGACCTTAGTCTCTTTATTCTGACTCCAGAGTGCTGGCACAGCTTATATGCAGTGCTCCCAAGGAATGCTGGTGGTGGTAGAATACTGGTTACAAGGTTTTGCATACATAACACCTAGCACAAAGGAAGATGGTTGAGGTTGTTGGAGGCCAATCATCTCAGCCCCGGGACATTACTGCAGGAGTTCCTCAGAGCAGTGTCCTAGGCCCAAATATCTTCAGCTGCTTCATCAATGACCTTCCCTCCAGCACAAGATCAGATGTTCACTGATGATTGCGCAGTGTTCAGTTTCATTTGCAACTCCTCAGATAATGAAGCAGTCCATGCCCACATGCAGCAAGCCCTGGATGACATTCATCTTTGTGCTGGTAAGTGGCAAGTAACATTCAGACCACACAAATGCCAGACAATGACCATCTCCAGCAAGAGGGAGTCTAACCACCGACCCCTGACATTCAATGGAATTAGCATTGTCGGATCCCCCACCAACAATATCCTGGGGGTTACCATTGATCAGAAACTTAACTGGACTCGCCACATAAATACTGTGGCTACAAGGGCAGGTCAGAGGCTGGGTATTCTGCAGTGAGTGTCTTACCTCCTGATTCCCCAAAGCCTTTCCACCATCTACAAGGCACACGTCCGGCGTGTAATGGAATATTCTCTACTTGCCTGGATGAGTGCAGCTCCAACAACACTCAAGAAGCTCGACACCATCTAGGACAAAGCAGCCCACTTGATTGGCACCCCATCCATCACCTTAAACAATCACCTACTCCACCACCAGCGCATTGTGCCTGTGGTGTATACTATCTATAAGATGCACTGCAGTAACTCTTCAAGGCTTCTTTGACAGCCCACGACCTCTACCATCTAGCAGGTGCATGGGAACACCACTAGCTGCAAGTTTCCCTCCAAGTCACACACCATCCTACTCGCCCTCTGTCCTTTTACTTTCTGGGGCAAAATCCTGGAACTCCCTCCCTAACAGCACTGTGGGAGTACCTTCACCACACAGACTTTAGTGGTTCAAAAAGGCGGCTCAAGTTAGCTTAGTACAGAGTCTGAGTAAGTTGGTAAGTGGACATTGCCCTCAGGTCTGATTGGTTATCCACGAGGGGCGTTTCCCCTTAGCAATACGCTGCAGGTTTTCTCGGGCTTGTTCCACTAACCAAGTTGCATACATTACACATATATCATTTTGAACAGTTTCATCAAAGGCTTTATTGCTCTCATCATTAATCTGTTTCCACCCTTAAGTGACTGGACTCGAACTTTTCGATTCTCAGTCACTTTCAGTTCACTTTGTAATCCTTCCCTGTCACCAGTGTTTCGTGTATCATCTTGAGCCACTCCTGCTGTTGGCAGACCCTGTTAACATGGAAGGTTATTATCAGAAGATACAACACAATCACCAGCTGCTCAACAACCAACACATACGTGATAATCTGTATCCAAGGAGGAATTTCGATATCTGTACCAATGTTCCACCAGGACGGAACGTCCACAATCTTAGACACTTCTTTACATAATTTACAATTCTTCTGGGTCAGGGTATAATAATAGTCTTGGGACTGTTTAACACATTTTCTTAACTCTACCAAGTGTTCTGGTAGAGGTGGGATGTCATAGCAATATCGTGCGTGGAGGAGCGGCCTATAAAGGCCTGTGAGCGTCGGAGGCAATGGGACTTCGAGTGGGGAGTTCGAGGTGCGTGGAGGAGCGGCCAATAAAGGCCCGTAAGAGTCGGAGGCAGCGGGACTTCGAGCGGGGAATTCGAGGTGCGTGGAGGAGTGGTCTATAAAGACCAGCCGGTGCAGCTACAGCTGGGAGAGAAGGCAAAAAAGAAGTAGAAAAAAATCGAAAGGTGATGTCACACCTAAGGGGGTAAGTGATTGGCTGGTGTTTGGTAAGTAGCATTTCTTTTTCTTTTCTTTATCAGTAAGTAACATTTAGCATTGTTGTTGCCGAATTAAGTTTATCTAAGGGTTAAGTCATAGCAGGAGAGCTCAGACATGTGTTATGTTCCTCCTGTACTACGTGGAAAGTCAGGGACGCTGCCAGTGTCTCTGACGACTACGTGTGCAGGAAGTGCATCCGCCTGCAGCTCCTGACGGACCGCATTGCGGCACTGGAGCTGCAGATGGATGAACTCTGGAGCATCCACGATGCTGTGAATGATGTGAATAGCATGTTTAGTGAGTTGGTCTTACCGCAGGTAAAGGGTACACAGCTAGATAGGGAATGGGTGACCAACAGGAAGAGCAGTGCAAGGAAAGTAGTGCAGGGGTCCCCTGCGGTCATCACCATGCAAAACAGATACGCCGCTTTGGGTACTATTGGGGGGAATGACTCATCAGGGGAGGGCAGCAGCAGCCAAGTTCTTGGGTGGCTCTGCTGCACAGACAGGCAGGAAAAAGAGTGGGAGAACGATAGTGATAGGGGATTCAATTGTAAGGGGAATAGATAGGCGTTTCTGCATCCACAACCGAGACTCCAGGATGGTATGTTGCCTCCCTGGTGCAAGGGTCAAGGATGTCTCGGAGCGGGTGCAGGGCATCCTGAAAAGGGAGGGTGAACAGCCAGTTGTCGTGGTGCATATAGGTACCATCGATATAGGTAAAAAATGGGATGAAGTCCTACAAGATGAATTTAGGGAGCTAGGAGCTAAATTAAAAAGTAGAACCTCAAAAGTAGTAATCTCAGGATTGCTACCAGTGCCACGTGCTAGTCAGAGTAGGAATCGCAGAATAGCTCAGATGAATACATGGCTTCAGGAGTGGTGCAGAGGGGAGGGATTCAAATTCCTGGGACATTGGACCCGGTTCTGGGGGAGGTGGGACCAGTACAAACCGGACGGTCTGCACTTGGGCAGGACCGGAACCAATGTCCTAGGGGGAGTGTTTGCTAGTGCTGTTGGGGAGGAGTTAAACTAATATGGCAGGGGAATGGGAACCTATGCAGGGAGACAGAGGGAAGTAGATTGGGGGCAGAAGCAAAGGATAGAAAGAAGAAAAGTAAAAGTGGAGGGCATAGAAACCCAAGGCAAAAAGCAAACAGGGCCACATTACAGCAAAATGCTAAGGGACAAAGTGTGTTAGAAAGACAAGCCTGAAGGCTCTGTGCCTCGATGCGAGGAGTATTCGGACTAAGGTGGACGAATTAACTGCGCAGATAAAGAGGAAATTAATGCAATAGTAAGAAAGTACATTAGCTTGGATGATGTGGAATCAGTATGAGTGGAGCTACAGAATACCAAAGGGCAGAAAACACTAGTGGGAGTTGTGTACAGACCACCAAACAGTAGTAGTGAGGTTGGGGACAGCATCAAACAAGAAATTAGGGATGCATGCAATAAAGGTACAGCAGTTATCATGGATGACATCACTCTACATATTGATTGGGCTAACCAAACTGGTAGCAATGCGGTGGAGGAGGATTTCCTGGAGTGTATTAGGGATGGTTTTCTAGACCAATATGTCGAGGAACCAACTAGGGAGCTGGCCATTCTAGACTGGATGATGTGTAATGAGAAAGGACTAATTAGCAATCTTGTTGTGCGAGGCCCCTTGGGGAAGAGTGACCATAACATGGTAGAATTCTTTATTAAGATGGAGAGTGACACAGTTAATTCAGAAACTAAGGTCCTGAACTTAAGGAAAGGTAACTTCGATGGTTTGAGGCGTGAATTGGCTAGAATAGACTGGCGAATGTTTCTATGTTTCTATGAATGATACTTAAAGGGTTGACGGTGGATAGGCAATGGCAAACATTTAAAGATCACATGGATGAACTTCAGCAATTGTACATCCCTGTCTGGAGTAAAAATAAAACGGGGAAGGTGGCTTAACCGTGGCTAACAAAATAAATTAAAATTAGTGTTAAATCCAAGGAAGAGACATATAAATTGGCCAGAAAAAGCAGCAAACCTGAGGACTGGGAGAAATTTCGAATTCAGCAGAGGAGGACAAAGGGTTTAATTAAGAGGGGGAAAATAGAGTATGAGAAGAAGCTTGCAGTGAACATAAAAACTGACTGCAAAAGCTTCTATTGATATGTGAAGAGAAATTGATTAGTGAAGACAAACAGAGGTCCCTTGCAGTCGGATTCAGGTGAATTTATAATGGGGAACAAAGAAATGGCAGACCAATTGAACAAATACTTTGTTTCTGACTTCACGAAGGAAGACATAAATAACTTTCCAGAAGTATTAGGGGTCTGAAGGTCTAGTGAGAAGGAGGAATTGAAGGATATCCTTATTAGGTGGGAAATTGTGTTCGGGAAATTGATGGGATTGAAGGTTGATAAATCCCCAGGGCTTGATAGTCTGCATCCCAGAGTACTTAAGGAAGTGGCCCTAGAAATAGTGGAAGCATTGGTAATCATTTTCCAACAGTCTATCGACTCTGGATCAGTTCCTATGGACTGGAGGGTAGCTAATGTAACACCACTTTTCAAAAAGGGAGGGAGAGAGAAAGTAGTTAATTATAGACCGGTTAGCCTGACATCAGTAGTGGGAAAAATGTTGGAAGCAATTATTAAGGATGAAATTGCAGCGCATTCGGAAAGCAGTGACAGGATCGGTCTAAGTCAGCATGGATTTATGAAGGGGAAATTATGCTTGACAAATCTTCTGGAATTTTTTGAGGATGTAACTAGTGGAGTGGACAAGGGAGAACCAGTGGATGTGGTGTATTTGGACTTTCAAAAGGCTTTTGATAAGGTCCCACACAAGAGATTGGTGTGCAAAATCAAAGCACATGGTATTGGGGGTAATATACTGACGTGGATAGAGAACTGGTTGGCAGACAGGAAGCAGGGAGTCGGGATAAATGGATCCTTTTCAGAATGGCAGGCAGTGACTAGTGGAGTGCCGCAGGGCTCAGTGCTGGGACCCCACCTCTTTACAATATACATCAGTGATTTAGATGAAGGAATTGAGTGTAATATTTCCAAGTTTGCAGATGACACTAAACTTGGTGGTGGTGTGAGCTGTGAGGAGGACACGAAGAGGCTGCAGGGTGACTTGGACAGGTTAGGCGAGTGGGCAAATACATGGCAGATGCAGTATAATGTGGATAAAGCCATAAACGTTTCTTTTCTTCATTATCAATGTTACTCAAATCTGTTCTACCTGTAGGAAATGACCTTGAGGGTATTTCCTAACTTCTAATCTCTTTATGTTGGTAGCCATCTTTCTTAAATCTTTAGTACTATACAGAATTACAAATTCATAATCTAAGGAACCTAGAGCTCCCGCCTCGGCCCCCTGTGCTGGTGGGGTGTGCCTTCTTTGATGCATTGGGGCCATAGGTGGTGGTCTGGCTCTCTGCGGTGGGCCATTCTGTTCTATTTCTACTTCATCTTCAAAATCTACACAATTACTTTCTGCTTGTTCTGACTGAGGGGTCATTGCACATACAATGCCCCTTTGAATCAGTAACTTATTTTCCACCTCTTTAATCTTCCTTTTGCATTCGATATGATCACCTTTTATCTTTTGCTGCTCTACAATCTGCTCCTGAATGAACCTGTATGCGGCTTTTAAATCCGTATTAGATCTTTCTGCTCGCTCAGCATGACTTCTTCGACATTCCTTTTTTTTTGCCCACACATCACACTGCCTCTGATTATTAATACATTGATTCTCGAGGTATTGTTCTTCTTCCACCACCTCTCCTTTTTCCTTTTGAATTCTTGCTTTAGTTTCCTCTTATCTTTCCTCCTCTAGTTCTTTCAAAAGTTGGTTTATCACCCTTTCTTTTTCAATAATTTCTGTTTGTAACTTATCATTTACACCTTCACAGATTTTAACTTTCCTTCTATATGCCAACAACGAGTCGGCTTTCTTCAACCTCGGCCGACAAGTGCTTCCTTGTGTCCCTAAATCATCCTCCACCACCGGATCATCACTGTCTATAATGACCCGCATTCACCCCTCCCTGAGGGGCAACTTCTTCATTACATACTTTGGTGTCAAGTTTCGGCCTGAGTTGCTCCTATTTTTTTGGAGCAACTGGTTTAGAATGGAGTAGCTTAGAAATTGCAATTCTCGGCATTAAGTTTGCTCCAGTTCTAGTCAGTTAGAACAGTTTCATTTTGGAACAGATTTTTTTTTTCCAAAGGGGACGTGTCCGGCCACTTACGCCTGTTTTGAAAGTTTAGGCAGCGAAAACTTACTCCAAACTAACTTAGAATGGAGTAAGTGTAGATTTTTGTACGCTCAGAAAAACCTTACCTACACTTTAGAAATCAGGCGTAGGTTACAAATCAGGCGTAGGGAACGAGGGGAGTCGGGGTGGGGGGAGGGGAAGGGAAGTAATTAAATTCTACAAGCATTCAACAGTCTTACTTATACAAATAAAGAGCCACCCTGAATAAAAAATTATAAACAAAGCAAATACAAAATATTGAATATTCCTACCTGTGTGAAGCAGCAGCAGCCTTCGAGCTGCGGTGCTTCAGGCAGGCCTTCCATGTTGGAGACAGGGGCGGCATCAGTGACTCGATGGCAGCCCAACAACGGCAGCAAGCAGCCTTCAAGCTGCGGTGCTTCAGGCAGGCCTTACATGTAGGAGACAGGGGCAGCGTCAGTGGCTGACGGCAGCCGAAGACACAGGAAGCAGCCTTCGGGCTGCGGGGGAAGCTGAGGCCATTCGGCAATGGGATAGGGTTGGCGGCAGTGGCTGACTGCAGCCAAAGACACAGCAAGCAGCCTTCAAGCTGCGGGGGAAGCTGAGGTTATTCGGGCACGGGATAGGGGCAGCGTCAGTGGCTGGACGGCAGCTGAAGAAACAGGAAGCAGCCTTTGAGCTGCAAGGGTGGCTGAGGCCATTCGGCCAGGGGACAGGGTAGGCGTGCAAAGCACCAGGAGGGAGAGGCAGCCAGCTAGCCAGTTTGAAACTTAAATTTATGATAGCAGTATGGGTGCTGCATTGTCAACACCACGGATCATGCAATGGTTCACCAACAATTCACTGCATAGGAGAGAATTGATTCGAGCTCACCGCACCAGGAACGTCATAGCCCATAGGCTGATGGGCAGGAGACCTTACCCACGTCGGCAATATCGAGCCAGGCATTTGTACCTGGACATGAGCGAGGCTGATTGTGTCAAAAGGCTGCGTTTCCGCAGAGAAGTTGTCGTTGTGATCTGTGATACGCTGAGAGCAGATTTGCAGCCCAGAAGCAGAACGCCAACTGCCTTGTCTGTTGAAGTGAAGGTAACTGCTGCACTTGCCTTCTATGCCTCGGGATCGTTTCAGGCTACAACTGGAGATGTGTGCGCCATCTCTCAAAGTGCTATACATGCCTGCGTTTAACAGATTACGGCTGCACTGTATGCGCGGAGGAATGACTTCATCAATTTCCCAATGACCGCACAAGCGATCCATGACAGGGCTGTGGGCTTCTTCAGGATTGCCGGCCGGCTTCTCAAAGGTACAGGACTGCATTGATTGTACCCACATCGTCTCCACCTGTGGAGAATTCCGAGCAGTACAGGAATAGAAAAGGTTTCCACTCCATCAATGTGCAGCTCGTGTGTGACGACAAGCAGCGCATCATGTCAGTCGATGCGAGATACCCTGGCAGCACTCATGATGCGTTAATCCTATGCAACAGCGTTATATCTGACATGTTTGAACAGCAGCCAGAAGGGCAGAGCTGGCTACTGGGAGACAAAGGGTACGGCCTGGCCACCTGTCTCATGATGCCCCTACGTGTGACACGGACAGAAGCTGACCATCAATACAACATGGCGCACATTGCGAAGCGCAGCATCATTGAGAGGACCATTGGCATATTGAAACAGCGATTCCGATGCCTGGACCATTCCGGAGGCCACTTGCAATACTCTCCTCAGATTGTCGGTCAGTTCACTGTTGTGTGCTGCATGCTGCATAACTTAGCCATCATGAGGCAGCAGGAGCTGGTAGTGGAACCAGAAGACCCACATGAGGGGCCAGTGCCTGATGATAATATTTTGGAAGAGCAGGATGAGGATGATGGTGATGATCAGGAAAGCATGCAAGTGCCTGATGCCGGAGCATGAGGTCGGAGGAGGGCCGTCCATCGTGCTCCTTTAACGATTGCTCGAGCCCTGTGTCAGCAGCTCATCCGTGAACGCTTCTCAATTACTGATGCCTGAGGGCTCTGTGACAACTGTTCCACATGGACATGTTTATTCTTTGCAATTGTTCCTATGTTGTGTTGTGTTAATAGAACATGATTCAGTTTTAATGAAAAAATATTTTATTGAAAAGTTAACGTCACTGTAATAAAATATTTGTTGTATCAAACTTTACTTTTTAATATGACTCTTGAAGATCACTTAAAAACTTTAAGATCACTTATAAACTTGTAAAGTTACAAAAGTTACAAAACAATTTAAATGTGAAAAATCTTACACTCTTAAGATCACTTAAACTTCAAGATCACTTTTTAGGTGCAAAATTAAATAAGTTATGTGAGAGCATTTACACTATAAGATCACTTCAAAACCCTAAGATCACTTATAAGTTGTAAAGTTACAAAACTTACAAAACAATTTCAATTTGAAAAACGCTACTACAGCTACATCAAGAACAAGAACAAAAGCAGCAAAGAAAGGCTGCAACCATCTCTCATCCACATCTCAGTGAATGTTCACTTCTTCATGGGGGTGTCATTTGATTGGCGGGGCTGTGTGCCCTTATTGCAGCAGCTACCTCCATGAGGGCCTGTCGCTTGCATGCCCTCCCTGACGACCTGTGCCATCGATTGCACTCCCTCGGACATTCCCTCCCTAAGTTCCCGTGTCATTACTGCTATTTCTCCCGTCAGGACCGTCACCTCTTCACCCACTGCACTGATGCTACCAATAAGCTTACTGGTCTCCATCTGTTGCACGCTGCATCTCAGGAGAGCATGTCTCCAATCTCCTTCTTCTCTGCCTGGGTCTGCCTCGCGGCACCACTACTGTGAGGCGCAGGCAGGACCAGTGGGATGCTCGGTGTTCCAAACGGCACCATTACACTGGGAGACGCGGGGCTGGGACGGTGGGATGTTCAGTGTTCAAGATGGCAGTACTAGATTGAGAGGCGTGGGCTGGGACGGTGGGGCGCTCAGTGTTCCAGACGGCAGAACTCGAGTGAGAGGCGTGGGCTGGGATGGTGGGTGAATGGGTGTAAACTGCTCCATGATATCACCAGCACCACTGGGACCCGCAACGTCAGAATCAAAACCGTGGAAGGTGCAACCAGAACCTATGCAAGGGGTTGAAACTCTGATGCCCCTTAATGTGGGCTCATAAACACTAATTTGGAAGATTTCCCCTGTAGACATTTCAGTCATCGCTGCCAGCATCCAATCTGGATCGTCCGCATCTGGTTGTACTGGTTCTTGTTCTGTATCTTCAGGATCCTCAGGGTTGGCATCATCATCATCATCATCATGTTCTGCAAAATATATCAGAACAGTCAAATGTTTAACAGCAAGGGAGGGGGCAGGATGGATGGCATGAGTACTCTCACACATAGCAGGCCAGGCAGCAGGTTGATTTGAAGGGCCACGATGCATTTTCAGGACTTACCCTCTTCCTCGCGTGGGGGCCCAGCTTGTGCTGTACTGATTGCTTTTCTCCATGTACGACTCATCCTAGCAGCTACCCTCTGTTCCAAGGGTGTCAGTGGATGCAGATTGGACGTGCCTCCTCCTGTTCGAGTTGCTTCCCTTTTGTTGTGGGCCAATTTCTTCTGCAAAGAGTAAAATATAACTTTTTACTGAGTGCGTCTTTCTGCAGGGTGGGACATACAGATAATCACATTACAATTACGATTACATTAAAAAATGAAAATATTAGTTACACTAATTACTTGACCAAGGTCGTGCCATTTCTTTTTACACTGGCTTCCAGATCTCATGGTATGCACTACTGCGCAGTAATCTTCTGCAACTTGGTTCCAGCGTTTCTTCATTTCTTTAGGTGGCAATTATATGCGACCTCTGTTGCTGGTATCCAGCTCCTGCCATCTCTCCTCAATGATGTTAACTAATATCTCCACTTCCTCATGCAAGAAATTCTTTGTTCTTGGTGGACGTTGTTCCATTGCTGTATTGAATTGACAGTCTTATTTTTCAAAACACAGTTCTTATTTTGCGTGCACCTATGCAGCACTTGTTCTGGAAGTTTAGCAGCAAAAAGCAGCACTCAGTGATTTCAGCAGGTGATTTCTTCAACAGTGCTGCTAAAAGCACTCCTTCAGGCACAAAAAAATCACCAAAATTCAATCCCAAGCCTTTCCAGAGGTCCACGAAACAAATCAGCACTTTTCTTTAAGTTCCTTTAAAAATGGCCGAGTGCCAATGTTTATGACCGACTGCACGTGCGCGCGCACTCCAACGCGCACGCGCAGGGCTGCCGGCACGACGTCCTCCCATTTAACTTAGCCCCGCCTCCCTGCACTTGCAGAATCAGTGTGACTCTGTGGCTCTGCCCCCCGCTGATGTCTGCGTGTCGCGCTGAGCTCCGAGGGACCTGCAGGGAGCCCAAGAATTGCAAGGTACATTTTTGTCGTGAAAAACGAGCGTTGATGTCGGGGTTGCGCCGTTCTTGGCGCGGCCCGAAACTTGACCCATTTATAACTATCTATAGTCCTTGACATTGTTTGTTTGTCTGTCACGAGCCCCACGTTGGGCGGCAACTGTAAGACTTATCTTTTATAAGAACAGGTTTTTATCCTGTAAAATTTTGTCTTGTTCTTTTCACTAAACAGAGTCAAGACTTATTTATGACTTGACTCTATACTTTCAGAGTTCGAACTTATGAGACAAAACAATGCAGACACAGGATGCACCCTTATCCAGGGGCCATCTTTACTTACAATAATCAAAGGAAAGACAAGCAATTTACCATAGCATCAAATACACAATAATGTCTTAATTATTAGCTCGCACTAACCTATCCCATTAAATCCCTTATAATGGTTAAAATCGCCTAACCCCAAGTGATTAAAAGAAACAAAGACACTTACACCAGATCATGGCTGTCATGTATCTTACATTATTATATATAACTGTATCCTAACATGCTATGCATGACTGTAATAAGATATGACCTGTAACCACCAGCATACCTTACCACCAGGGGTGCACTTGCAAGAGACAGGTGTATAAGGACAGGTCTCAGGCAAGTGCAGCATTCCAGAGCTGTGAAATAAAGGTGCAGGTCCAGAGTGACCTTGACTTCACTATATGCCTCGTGTGAATCTGTACTGAGGGGACAGGACTTTACAGTGGTCAGCGATTGTAAGACTTAACCCCCTGATTCTCTTGGCAACTAACCAGGTTGCCAGTTCTCTTGATTGCCGCAGTCTATCTCATGTGTTACAGCTATTTTATACTGTTTTTCTGGATGGCTGCCCAACATGTGTACACAAATGCGATGAGGGTTTCTGCCTCTACCATCCTTTCATGCAATGAGTTCCAGACCCCTGCCACCCTCTAGGTGAAAAAATTCTCAACTCCCCTCTACTCCTACCAATTAATTTAAATTTATGGCGCCTGGTTATTGACCTCTCTGCTAAGGGAAATGCGTCCTTCCTATCCAGTCTATCTCGGCCCCTCATAATTTTATATATCTCAATCAATTTGGATATTAAGGGAATCAAGGGGTATGGGGATAGTGCAGGAAAGTGGAGTTGAGGTAGAAGATCAGCCATGATCTTATTGAATGGCGGAGTAGGCTCAATGAGCCAAATGGCATACTCCTGCTTCTAATTATTATGTACTTATGTTCTAAGTCTCCCATCATCCTCCTCTGTTCCAAAGAAAACAACCCGAGCCTATCCAACATTTCCTCATAGATAAAACTCTAAAGTCCTGGCAACATCCTCTGTAACCTCTCTAGTGCAATCACATCTTTCCTGTAATGTGGTGACCAGAACTGTACACAGTACTCTAACTGCGGGCTAACTAGTGTTTTAAATATAATCTCCCTGCTCTTATATTCTATGCCTCAGATAATGAAGGAAAGTATCCTGTATGCCTTCTTAACCGCCTTATCTACCTGTCCAGCTACGTTCAGGGATCTGTGGACATGTATTCCAACGTCCCTTGGTTCCATTACACTTCTCAGTATCCTACCATTTATTTTGTATTCCCTTGTCTTATTAGCTTTCCCCAAATGCATTACCTCACACTTCTCCGGATTGAATTCCATTTGCCACTTTTCTGCCCACCTGACCAATCCATTGATATCTTCCTGCAGTCTACAGCTTTCTTCCTCACTATCAACAACATGGTCTATTTTTGTATCAATTGCAAACTTCTTAATCATGCCCCCTACATTGAAGTCTAAGTCATTGATATATACCACAAAAAGCAAGGGACTGAGTACTGAGCCCTGCAGAACTCCATTGGAAACAGTCTTCCAGTCACAAAATCACCTGTCGACTTTACCTTTGGCGTCCTGCCACTGAGCCAATTTTAAATCCAACTTACCACTTTCCAGTTTCTGACCAGTTTGCCACGTGGGATCTTGTCAAAAACCTTGCTAAAATCCATGTAGACTACATCAAATGCACTACTTTTGTTCGCTCTCATTGTTACTATTGTGTTCCTAACACAGATGAGACTGCACACAGGGAGGTTAAAGTAACAATGACCTCAGTCTTTATTGAGACATTCCAGAGTGAGGAACAGGCATTAGGGGCCGGCTTATATACAGTGCTCCCAAGGGATGCTGGGATCCCTTGGAACTTCACGGGATGCGCTCCCTGATGGCGGAACATGGGAATGCATGCTTTACAGATACACAACATCACTCCACCCGCAAAGTAAAAGAGAAAACTATTTACAAGGTGAGGCGGTCGGGAGCCTTTCTTTCCCTGGTGGACCGCCTTGGTACAAATGTCTGTTCTGGTGTGTTGGCTGTGCCCTCGCTGGGCTGGCGTGTTTTTGGCCCTGCAGGGCTGATGGGTGAGTCTGGCCTTGCTGGGCTGTTGGGTGTGATGGGTTCGATTTCCTGGTCCGGGGGGGGTGTCGTTGATCCTTTGGGTGTGTGTTGTGGGCTCTAAAAAGGTGGTGTCTGCTGTGGGTTGTTCAGGGCAGTCTGTGAACCACAGCCTCGTTTGGTCCAGGTGCTTTCTGCAAATTTGTCCATTGTCTAGTTTGACTACAAACACCCTACTCCCTTCTTTAGCTATCACCGTGCCCGCAATCCACTTGGGACCATGTCCATAGTTTAGCACATACATAGGGTCATTCAGATCAATTTCCTGTGACACAGTGGCGCGACCATCATTTACATTTTGTTGCTGCCGTCTGCTCTCTACCTGATCATGCAGGTTGGGGTGAACCAGCGAGAGTCTGGTTTTAAGTGTCCTTTTCATGAGTAGCTCAGCCGGGGGTACCCCTGTGAGCGAGTGGGGTCTTGTGCGGTAGCTGAGCAGTACTCGGGACAGGTGGGTTTGCAGTGAGCCTTCTGTGACTTGTTTACGGCTTCGTTTGATTGTTTGTACTGCCCACTCTGCCTGCCCATTGGAGGCTGGTTTAAACGGGGCCGAGGTGACATGTTTGATCCCATTGCGGGTCATGAATTCTTTAAAGTTGGCACTGGTGAAACATGGCCTGTTTTCACTGACCAGTATGTCAGGCAGGCCATGGTGACAAACATGGCCCTCAGGCTTTCAATGATGGTGGTGGTGGTGCTTCCTGACATTATTTCGCATTCAATCCATTTTGAAAAAGCATCCACCACCACCAGGAACATTTTATCTAGAAACAGGCCCACATAGTCGACATGGATCCTCGACCATGGTCTGGAGGGCCAGGACCACAAACTTAGTGGTGCCTCTCTGGGCGCGTTGCTCAACGGAGCACAAACGCTGCCTTGCCGTACACAGGACTCTAAGTCAGAGTCGATACCGGGCCACCACACGTGGGATCTGGCTATCGCTTTCATCATTACTATACCCGGGTGTGTGCTGTGGAGATCCGAGATGAACGTCTCCCTGCCCTTTTTGGATAGTACTACACGGTTACCCCACAGCAGGCAGTCTGCCTGAATGGACAGCACGTCCTTTCACCACTGGAATGGCTCTTGATTAGCTCTTGCATTTCAACGGGGATGCTGGCCCAGTTCCTATGCAGTAAACAGTTTTTCACTAGGGACAGCAGAGGACCTTGTCTGGTCCAAGTCCTAATCTGGCAGGCCGTGATGGGTGATTTATCATTTTCAAACGCTTCCATGACCATCAACAAGTCTGCGAGCTGTGCCACCATCAACAAGTTTGCAGGCTGCGCCATTTCCACCCCCGTGGTGGGCAATGGTAGCCGACTGAGAGCATCCGCACAGTTCTTGGTGCCTGGCCTGTGGCGGATGGTATAGTCATACGCTGATAGCGCAAGTGCCCACCTTTGTATACGGGCTGAGACATTAATATTTATCCCCTTGTTTTCAGCGAACAGGGATGTGAGGGGCTTGTGCTCGGTTTCCAGCTCAAATTTGAGGCCCAACAGGTACTGATGCATTTTCTTTACCCCGAACACACATGTTAATGCCTCTTTCTCAATCATGCTGTATGCCCTCTCGGCCTTAGACAAGCTCCTGGAAGCATAGGCGACAGGTTGCAACTTCCCCGCAATGTTAGCTTGTTGTAATACACACCCGACTCCATACAACGACGCATCACGTGCTAGCACAAGTCTTTTACACGGGTTATACAATACAAGCAGCTTGTTGGAGCATAAAATATTTCTGGCTTTCTCAAAAGCAATTACTTGTTTTTTTCCCCATACCCAGTTCTCACCTTTGCGCAATAACACATGTAGGGGCTCTAAGAGGGTGCTTAACCCCGGTGGGAAGTTACCAAAACAGCTCCGTGACGTTCTGTGGCCTGATAGCCTCTGTGTTGGCGTCTGTGGGCCGAATGCCGTCCGCCGTGATCTTTCACCCCAAAAACTCCACTTCTGTTGCCACGAAGACGCATTTCGACCTCTTCAGCCGCAGCCCTACGCGATCCAGTCGCTGGAGGACCTCCTCCAGGTTTTGTAGGTGCTCGACAGTGTCCCGACCCGTGACCAATATGTCGTCCTGAAAAACCACCGTGCGTGGTACCGACTTAAGTAGGCTCTCCATGTTTCTCTGGAAGATCGCTGCAGCCGACCGAATTCCAAATGGGCATCTATTGTAGGTGAACAGTCCCTTGTGTGTGTTGATGCAGGTGAGGCCCTTCGAAGACTCCTCCTGCTCCTGCATCATGTAGGCTGAAGTCAGGTCGAGCTTGGTGAACGTCTTGCCTCCTGCCAGCGGCGCAAATAGGTCGTCTGCCTTAAGTAGCGGGTATTAGTCCTGTCGCGAGAAACGATTAATAGTTACTTTATAATCGTCGCAAATCCTGGCCGTGCCATTACTTTTGAGTACTGGAACAATCGGGCTGGCCCATTCGCTGAATTCCACTGGGGAGATGATGCCCTCACGTTGCAGCCTGTCCAGCTCGATTTCCACTCTCTCCCTCATCATGTGAGGTACCGCTTGCGCCTTGTGGTGAATGGGTCGTGCCTCTGGGACCAAGTGGATCCGCACCTTCGCCCCAGAAAAGTTTCCAATGCCTGGCTCAAAAAGGGAAGGGAACTTGTTAAGAACCTGGGTACATGAGGCCTCATCGACATGTGATAACGCTCGGATGTCATCCCAGTTCCAGTGGATTTTGCCCAGCCAGCTCCTTCCAAGCAGTGTGGGGCCATCGCCCGAGAAAATCCAGAGTGGCAGTTCGTGCACTGTGCCCTCATACGTGACCTTGACCATGGCACTGCCCAGGACAGTGATAAGCTCTTTGCTGTACGTTCTCAGTTTAGTGTGGATGGGACTCAAGGCTGGTCTGAATGCCTTATTGCACCACGGTCTCTCAAACATCTTTTTACTCATGATGGATTGGCTAGCGCCAGTGTCCAGTTCCATGGCTACAGGTAAGCCATTCAATTTTACATTTAGCATTATGGGTGGACATTTCGTCGAAAATGTGTGCACCCCGTGGTGTATTTCAGCATCTGCCTCCTCTCTCTGAGGCTCGAAATTGCTTTCATCCACCATGGACCGATCTTTCTCTGCCATGTGGTGGTTAGCAGGTTTTGCAGAGCTTGCAGCTCGTCTGCAAGCTCGTTGGAGGTGCCCCATTGTTCCACAGCTCTTGCAAACATACCTTTTGAAGCGGCATGAATAGGCTGAATGGAAGGCTCCACAATGCCAACAAGGTGTGAATTGCCTTGCATTCATCCTTTGTTGTGGACTCTGAGTCATCTGGGTCACCTGAGGCCTGCTGAGTTGCAGACTCGTGGTTTCTGCCCTGTACATTTCTGCTCGCAAACACAGTTCCAGTTAATTTATGAACATTGCTAGCATTTGTGTGCTGAGAGATTTGTTTGGTGTTATCACTGGTGGACATAAACGCCTGTGTTATCGCAATGGCCTTACTGAGAGTTGTTGTCTCTGCAGTCAAAAGATTTCGTAGGATGGTCTCGTGGCCAATGCACAGTACAAAAAAATCTCTGAGCATTTGCTCCAGGTAGCCATCAAACTCACATTGTCCTGCAAGTCGCCTTAGCTCGGCGACGTAGCTTGCCACTTCCTGACCTTCAGATCGCTGGCACGTGTAGAACTGATACCTCGCCATCAGCACGCTCTCCCTCGGGTTAAGATGATCCTGAACCAGTGTACACAGTTCCTCATATGACTTATCTGTGGGTTTCACTGGAGCCAGAAGATTCTTCATGAGGTTGTAGATCGGTGCCCCACAGACCATGAGGAGGACCGCTCTCCTTTTTGCAGCGCTTACTTCTCTGTCCAGCTACAAAGTACTGGTCTAGCCGTTCGACATAGGCTTCCCAGTCCTCACCCTCCAAGAACTTCTCCAGGATTCCCACAGTTTGCTGCATCTTTGCGTTGGATTCGTATACTCGTCGCCAGTTATTGTGTTCCTAACACAGATGAGACTGCATACAGGGAGGTTAAAGTAACAGTGACCTCAGTCTTTATTGAGATACTCCAGAGTGAGGAACAGGCCTTAGCGGCCGGCTTATATATAGTGCTCCCAAGGAATGCTGGTATCCCTTGGGACTTCAGGGGATGCACTCCCTGGTGGCAGAGCATGGGAGTGCATGCTTTACAGATACACAACAGTTACCTCCTCAAAAAATTCACTTAAGATAGCCAGACACGACCTTCCCGTATCAAATCCATGCTGACTGTCCTTGATTAATCTGTACCTGTCTAATTGACGATTAATACTGTCTCTCAGAATTTTTTCCAATAATTTGCCCACTACCGAGGTTAGGCTGACTGACCTGTAATTACTCGGTCTATTCCTTTCTCCCATTTTAAACAATCGTACGTTAGCAGTCCCCCCCAGTCCTCCAGCACCACACCTTTAGCTAAAGAGGATTGGAAAATGATGATCAAAGCCTCTACTATTTCCTCTCTTGCTTCTCTTAACAGCTTGGTTTTCCATCAGAAGCAATGTGGAACATAGAATACCTCTGTCCAAATATAGTCAGAGGTGTTAAAATGCTATGCAAGTGAGAGAATTGCATTATTTTTGCCATTTGCACCCTGGCATCGATGGAACAAGCTATGATTGTTTGTCCCTGAAGGGGTCCTTTAAAATATAAAAAGCAACTAATTGCAGAGTGATTTATTACATCGGCTCTGTGGCTTTTTTTTAAATGTTAAGGGCTAGAAATTGCCTAGCGCTCCATTTGAGGCAATAACTAAAGTATTGCCATGCAAAAAAGATTTGCAGCTGACGGGAACTCCGCTTTAGCACTCCAAAAGGGATGGAACGCTACATCAAGTGCTATCACTTACCTTCAGGTGCTAAAGGGAATGAGGGGGGCGATAGCGGCAGAGCGCTGCACAATGTTCCATGCAGCGCTGCCTTCTTTGGAGGCTCCTTCCCTCGCTTAAAGGGAAGGGCCAATGATGTGTTCAATCAATCTTTATGCTCTCTCTATGCATAACAGCGCCAAACATTCGAAGAGAGTAAAGGGCTGAGGAATCGCGGGTTCAAAAGAAATCAGAAGGCACCAGGCTGGGGAGGTTAATAAGGTTTGCTCTACCTGACCACCACTGCCTTTAATTTTAATTAGCGCTCCCCAAGTGGCCAGCCGAGGTGACAATGCCTCCTGCAGCTGCCATTGTTGACGCTCGCCGATGCTGCAGGTTACCCCCTGATATTGCATCAGGGGGGTAACGGGGTGCTACGCATTGGATGACGTCACGATGTACAGGACACTATGGAACGAGGTGGTAAGTATTAGCACCAGCACAAAACCGCTAGGGATGTTTGCGGGCATCGGTGAATTCGCCGCCCAATTGGTAACCCTTTAGCGCCCCGTTATGCCACCGGAGGCACTAACAGGAGGCGCAAACCAGGCCAATAATTATTTTCCATCCAGTTTACAGGCGATTCAGAGGTCACTGACCACATTTGGCTAAAACTGGTTAAAAGTAATTTAAATCACCCTGAGGCTGCAAAATCTGCTGAGGTCCGGGGTGCATCCTTGCGGCAGGCAGAAGTCCCAACTTGCAGTTCTTCCACTGGCGAAAGGGCCAAACAGAAGATCGAGGCCACAGGGTCTGTGTCTGCCTTCATTCTTTATCTTTCAAACCATGTTTTCTAGATGGCTGATCAAATCTTCTGGAGAGAAATGAATGGTACTTCATATGAAGGGGCTTCCACACTTATAGGCCATAGTCTAGATCGAGACAGCTAATATATTTAATTATTTGCTATTCTGGGACAGATGGTAAAAAGGAACATAGGAATTTCTGGATGAAAGTAGACCAAGTTCTTTCAAGTTCATCTTTTAACAATGATCATTGGGTAGTTGACTAATTATAGCAATGGCGAAGGATTGGATGTCGAATTTATTGCAGTCATGAGTTCATTCATGCCTTTAAATGGCAGACCAATTGAACAAGTACTTTGGTTCTGTCTTCACAAAGGAAAACACAAGTAACCTTCCCGATGTACTAGGGGACCGAGGGTCTAGTGAGAAGGAGGAACTGAAGGATATCCTTATTAGGCGGGAAATTGTGTTCGGGAAATTGACGGGATTGAAGGCCGATAAATCCCCGGGATCTGATAGTCTACATCCCAGAGTACTTAAGGAAGTGGCCCTAGAAATAGTGGATGCATTGGTGATAATTTTCCAACAGTCTATTGACTCTGGATCAGTTCCTATGGACTGGAGGGTTGCTAATGTAACATCACTTTTTAAAAAAGGAGGGAGAGAGAAAACGGATAATTATAGACCAGTTAGCGTGACATCGGTGGTGAGGGAAATGTTGGAATCAATCATTAAGGATGAAATAGCAGCACATTTGGAGACCAGTGATAGGATTGGTCCAAGTCAGCATGGATTTATGAAAGGGAAATCATGCTTGACAAATCTTCTGGAATTTTTTGAGGATGTAACTAGCAGAGTGGACAAAGGAGAACCAGTGGATGTGGTGTATTTGGACTTTCAAAAGGCCTTTGACAAGGTCCCACACAGGAGATTGGTGTGCAAAATCAAAGCACATGGTATTGGGGGTAATGTACTGATGTGGATAGAGAACTGGTTGGCAGACAGGAAGCAGAGAGTCGGGATTAACGGGTCCTTTTCAGAATGGCAGGCAGTGACTGGTGGAGTGCCGCAGGGCTCAGTACTGGGACCCCAGCTCTTTACAATATACATTAATGATTTGGATGATGGAATTGAGTGTAATATCTCCAAGTTTGCAGATGACACTAAACTGGGTGGCGGTGTGAGCTCTGAGGAAGATGCTAAGAGGCTGCAGGATGATTTGGACAGGTTAGGCGAGTGGGTAAATACATGGCAGATGCAGTATAATGTGGATAAATGTGAGGTTATCCACTTTGGGGGAAAAAACACGAAGGCGGAATATTATCTGAATGGCGGCAGATTAGGAAAAGGGGAGGTGCAGCGAGACCTGGGTGTCATGGTTCATCAGTCATTGAAAGTTGGCATGCAGGTACAGCAGGTGCTGAAGAGGTATGTTGGCCTTTATAGCAAGGGGAGTTGAGTATAGGAGCAGGGAAATCTTACTGCATTTGTACAGGGCCTTTGTGAGGCCCCACCTGGAATATTGTGTTCAGTTTTCGTCTCCTAATCTGAGGAAGGACGTTCTGGCTATTGAGGGAGTGCAGCAAAGGTTCACCAGACTGGTTCCAGGGATGGCTGGACTGACATATAAGGAAAGAATGGATCAACTGGGCCTTTATTCACTGGAGTTTAGAAGGATGAGAGGGGATCTCATAGAAACATATAAGATTCTGACTGGACTGGACAGGCTAGATGCGGGAAATATGTTCCCGATGCAGGGGACACAGTCTTAGGATAAGGGGCAGGCTGTTTAGGACTGAGATGAGGAGAAACTTCTTCACTCAGAGAATTGTTAACCTGTGGAATTCCCTGCCGCAGAGAGTTGTTGAGGCCAGTTCATTGGATATAGAAACATAGACATAGAAAATAGGTGCAGGAGCAGACCATTCAGCCCTTCTAGCCTGCACCGCCATTCAATGAGTTCATGGCTGAACATGAAACTTCAGTACCCCCTTCCTGCTTTCTCGCCATAACCCTTGATCCCCCGAGTAGTAAGGACTTCATCTAACTCCCTTTTGAATATATTTAGTGAATTGGCCTCAACTACTTTCTGTGGTAGAGAATTCCACAGGTTCACCACTCTCTGGGTGAAGAAGTTTCTCCTCATCTCGGTCCTAAATGGCTTACCCCTTATCCTCAGACTGTGACCCCTGGTTCTGGACTTCCCCAACATTGGGAGCATTCTTCCTGCATCTAACCTGTCTAAACCCGTCAGAATTTTAAACGTTTCTATGAGGTCCCCTCTCATTCTTCTGAACTCCAGTGAATACAAGCCCAGTTGATCCAGTCTTTCTTGATAGGTCAGTCCCGCCATCCCGGGAATCAGTCTGGTGAATCTTCGCTGCACTCCCTCAATAGCAAGAATGTCTTTCCTCAAGTTAGGAGACCAAAACTGTACACAATACTCCAGGTGTGGCCTCACCAAGGCCCTGTACAACTGTAGCAACACCTCCCTGCCCCTGTATTCAAATCCCCTCGCTATGAAGGCCAACATGTCATTTGCTTTCTTAACCGCCTGCTGTACCTGCATGCTAACCTTCAATGATTGATGTACCATGATACCCAGGTCTCGTTGCACCTTCCCTTTTCCTAATCTGTCACCATTCAGATAATAGTCTGTCTCTCTGTTTTTACCACCAAAGTGGATAACCTCACATTTATCCACATTATACTTCATCTGCCATGCATTTGCCCACTCACCTAACCTATCCAAGTCACTCTGCAGCCTAATAGCATCCTCCTCGCAGCTCACACTGCCACCCAACTTAGTGTCATCCGCAAATTTGGAGATACTGCATTTAATCCCCTCGTCTAAATCATTAATGTACAATGTAAACAGCTGGGGCCCCAGCACAGAACCTTGCGGCACCCCACTAGTCACTGCCTGCCATTCTGAAAAGTACCCGTTTACTCCTACTCTTTGCTTCCTGTCTGACAACCAGTTCTCAATCCACGTCAGCACACTACCCCCAATCCCATGTGCTTTAACTTTGCACATTAATCTCTTGTGTGGGACCTTGTCGAAAGCCTTCTGAAAGTCCAAATATACCACATCAACTGGTTCTCCTTTGTCCACTTTACTGGAAACATCCTCAAAAAATTCCAGAAGATTTGTCAAGCATGATATTCAAGAGGGAGTTAGATATGGCCCTTACAGTTAAGGGGATCAAAGGGTATGGAGAGAAAGCAGGAAAGGGGTACTGAGGGAATGATCAGCCATGATCTTATTGAATGGTGGTGCAGTCTCGAAGGGCCAAATGGCCTACTCCTGCACCTATTTTCTATGTTTCTATGTTTATTGCTTATGAGTTATTTAGTTCTATTTATTAGTAGGATATATTCCATATTTAGTGGCTTAACATTGTGTGGGGGCGATTTTCGTCCTGCACATTAATTGGGCGAAGCATCTGTGGCCGCACGCCTGGAGGAATCAATGTTGGATATAATTGGTTTTGATACTGGGTCGTTAATATAACGTGTTCATGGAGCTGTAACCGGATCATGCTCCCCAGTAGGGAGCTCATTGACTTGGAGGTGGGAAATCTTGTGGGACAGCTGAATATGAAGAGCCTGCAGCAGCATTGTCTTCTTCTTAGGCAGTCCCTCAGAGTCGAGGATGACTTGCTTCCAAACTAATATGAGTTCTCAGGTGACTCATGAGTCAAATGCAGGATCTACATTCTCTGTCACAGGTGAGGCAGGTGATGGTTGAAGGGATGGGTGAATGGGGTACTTGGGTTGTCGGCTCTCCTTCCGCTGTTTCCGCTTAGCTTCCATGTGCTCCTGGCGAAGAGACTCGAGGTGTTCAGCGCCTTCCTGGATGCTTCTCCTCTACTTTGAGCTGTCTTGAGCCAGGGATTCCCAGGTGTTGGTGGGGATGTTGCACTTTTTCAAGGAGGCTTTGAGGGTGTCCTTGAAGCATTTCCTCTGCCCACCGTGTCGGAGCTCTGAGTAGAGCGCTTGTTTTCGGAGTCTAGTATCGGGCATGTGGACGATGTGGCCGGTCCATCGGAGCTGATCGAGCGTGGTCAATGCTTCGATACTGGGGATGTTGGCCTGAGCGAGAACACTGACGTTGGTGCACCTATCCTGCCAATGGTTTTGCAGGATCTTGCGTAGGCAACACGAGGGAAAGAAAGCAGTTCCATAGACGTCTGAAGGCCAAGGTCCAGAATAAAACATAAGAACATAAGAACATGAGAAATAGGAGCAGGAGTAGGCCATTTGGCCCCTCGTGCCTGCTCCACCATTTATTAAGATCATGGCTGATCTGATCTTCGAATCAACTCCACTTCCTTTCCTACTCCCCATAACACTTTATATCCTTATCGCTCAAAAATCTGTCTATCTCTGCCTTAAATATATTCAATGACTCAGCCTCCGCAGCTCTCTGGCAAAGAGATTTCCACAGATTTACAACCCTCTGAGAGAAGAAATTTCTCCTCAGTTATAAATGGGCGGCCCCTTATTCTGAGACTATATCCCCTAGTCTTAGTTTCCCCTATGAGTGGAATTATCCTCTCTGCAGCCACCTTGTCGAACCCCCTCATTATCTTATATGTTTCGATAAGATCTACTCTTATTCTTCTGAACTCCAAGGAGTATAGGTCCAACCTACTCAATCTATCTTTATAAGTCAACCACTTCATCTCTGTAACCAACCTAGTGAACCTCTCTGAACAGCCTCCAATGCAAGTATATCTTTCCTTAAATATGGAGACCAAAACTGTACGCAGTACTCTAGGTGTGGGCTCACCAATACCCTATACAGTTGTAGTAGAACTTCTCTGCTTTTATTCTCCATCCCCTTTGCAATAAAGTGTAATGTCTGTAAGCTTGTAATGTTTTTAGCTCCACACTGTGGATGTGGACGTATTGTGTACTGCAAGTGCAGAGTTAATAATAAACAGAACCAGGCAGATTCTGGAGGCTTCCGAGAGAGCTGCCTGCCATGTTAGGAGCTGTGTGTGCTGTGTTCTGTGAATATATCACATTTGGCGAATGAGATGGAATTTTTTTGATGATTTAAAGCTTAAATTTTGTTGGTGAAGGATTTAGCCAGCCGACAGAGAGACTTTGGAAGTTTCTGTCTTCAGAAAAAAGCTACAAAATCTGAGGTAAAATACAGCACACAATGTGAACAGCTAGGGATTTAAATAGCAGGTGTAATCGGACATTTGGGGGAATATAGACACGACCGGGAACATTTTAAAGCGTATGTGAATCGGCTAGAAATGTATTTCACTGCAAATAACATAATTGAAGTTCCAGACAATGCAGTCCAGAACCGGGCTGTGTTGGAACATAAGAAAATGATCTTCTTATCGGAGGTGGGTCTGACATTGTACGAAACCCTTGTAAATCTGCTTGTGCCTGACGAGCTAAAGGACACAACGCTTAAAGAGATTTTAACGAAGCTGGAGCAGCACTATAACCCCAAACCATTAGAAATTGCTGAAAGCTATCGTTTTGGGATTCGGAATCAAAAAACTGATGAGAGTATCAGTGATTACATCGTAGCATTAAAAAAGCTATCGATGCACTGTAATTTTGGAAACTTTCAAAACCGAGCATTACGGAATTGTTTTGTTTGTGGGGTGAAAAATGAAGCGATCAGAAGGAAGTTATTGACGACGGACGACTTGACTTTTGAGATTGCTTGTCAGACAGCGAGGCCGATGGGCATGGCCGAACAATATTTCCGAGAATGAAATAATAATTACGGTCGTCAGTCAACTGAGGTAAATCACCTGTAGGTTCAAAGTAAAAGACGGTGGGAGCCCAAAGTCTCAGAAACTGGAAATTCTAACAGAGCGTCGAAGTCATGCTATAGGTGCCTGGGATAACACATTGCTCAAAGTTGTCCATACATGAAGGCAGAGTGTTTCTTCTGCAGAAAGACTGGACATCTTGCGAAAGCATGCCGACTGAAGGGTAAACCAGCTTTCAAAGCTATGAGTCCAACGTTCAAAGCTATGAGTAGAAATCCCAAGAGACTACATAGCATGGAAGAACAACAACAGGACGAGGAGATGTAAGAGATTAAACATCATCAGGAGCACGAGGTTAACGGACAGCAATTCTGAAACCACAAAATCCACATAGATGTTGTGGGATTCAAGATACCAATGGAAATTGACACGGGTGCATCCGTGAGTGTAGTACCGGAGTCGCTGTACCTCGACAAGTTGCGTGATTTCCAACTGGAGAAATCCAAGATAGAGCTGCGAGGCTGCTCGGGAGAGAAAATTCCTGTGGTAGGTCAGATCACTGTACCGGTGAAATATAAAGATCAATTTCAGAACTTGCCTCTAATAGTAGTGAAAGGAGACAAGTCTGCTTTACTAGGAAGAAATTGGTTAAGCTCACTGACGTTGGATTGGAGTAAGATTTTCTGTGTGGAAGCGAGATTTTCATCAACGGATGAGGTTATCAAGAAGTATCCGAAGGTGTTCTGTGAAATGGGCAGTCCGATCCAAGGCTTCAAGGCGAGTGTCAGGGTACAGAAGGACGCTAGATCAGTTTACTACAAGCCACGTTCTATACCATATGCACTCAAGGAGAAAGCTGAGCAAGAACTCAAAAGACTAAAGACTGAGAACATTATTTGTAAGATAGATCGATGTAATTGGGCTACACCCATTGTTGTTGAACCTATGTCCAATGGTAAGGTAAGATTGTGTGGTGATTATAAAGTAACCGTAAACCAGGTTCTAGAGGGTAATGTCCCCAATACATTGCCGAATATGGAAGATTTGTTCACAACACTCACAGGTGGTCAGATCTTCTCAAAACTGGATCTTACGAATGCCTACTTACAGCTTGAACTAGATGAGGAATCCAAGTCATGTTTGACTATAAATACTCATCTAGGCCTATATCAATTTAATAGGCTACCGTTTGGAGTGTCTTCCGCCCCTGCCATATTCCAAGGGGTGATGAACCAGATTTTGCAAGGTATTGAAGGGGTATTATGTTATTTGGATGACATACTAATTTTAGCACCAAATAGGCAAATTCATAATAATATATTGAATGAAGTCCTCAAACAGCTAGAGAAGCACAGAGTACGAGTGTCTGCTCATAAGTTTGAGTTATTTAAAAAAATCAGCGGAGTACTTAGGGTACAGAGTAGACAAAGATGGTTTACATCCAACCAAGCGAAAACTGGATGCGATCAGAAATGCACCCATTCCGAAGAATGTCATTGAACTTCGATCATTCTTGACTATTTTGAACTATTATGGGAAGTTCCTACCAAATCTGGCTACAGTATTACATCCACTGAATGAACTTTTGAAAAAACAGGTCATTTGGAAGTGGTCAAAAGAATGCGATACAGCATTCAAGGAGTGTAAAAGCAAATTGGTAGAGGGCACCATTTTAGTTCACCATGACATATCTAAGGAGATTAAGCTAGCATGTGATGCCACTCTGTATGGAGTTGGGGCAGCGATCTCTCATGTATCACGTAGTGGGGAGGAGAGATCAATTGCTTTTGCTTCACGCACTCTCAGCGCCAGTGAGAGTAATTATGCGCAAATTGAAAGGGAAGCTTTGCCATTAATTTTTGGGGACAAGAAGTTTCACAAATACTTGTATGGTCGTTAGTTTACCATCATTATGGACCATAAGCCCCAAACAGCAATCCTCCATCCAAAGTCCCCAGCTCCAACATTAGCTGCAGCCCGAATGCAGAGATGGGTTTTGATTTTGTCAGCATATACATATGATATTGAATACAGATGATCAGCTGATCACAGTAATGCTGGTGCAATGTCCAGATTGCCTTCCCCATCACAAGTTACACCCGATAGGGAAGAAGTGTTCTATTTTTCATACATTGATGAACTGCCAGTCACAGCTGAAGAGATTGGTAGAGCAACCAAACGTGACTCAGTGATGTCAAAAGTGTATGAGTATATTGCAAATGGATGGCCAAACCAGGTAACAGACAAAGATACACATCCATTCTTCATTCGTAGGAATGAACTATCAGTCGATAAAGATTGTATCATGTGGGGCGCAAGAGTGGTTATATCAAATAAATTCAGGTCTAAATTATTAGGAGACCTCCATGACCAGCATCTGGGAATGTACTTGACCAAGAGTTTTGCACGCAGTTATTTATGGTGGCCAGGTCTTGATAAAGATATAGAGTACAACGTGAGTCAATGTACGACATGTCAATCGGTAAGCAAGCAACCACCACCAGTACCATTACAGCCATGGAAATGGCCTCCTACGGTGTGGCAAAGGCTACATATTGATTTTGCTGAGTTCGAAGGACAACAATTGTTCATTGTGATTGATAGCCATTCGAAGTGGGTTGAGGTGTTTCCAACGTGGAAAATAACAACAAGTAAAACATTGGACATTTTACAAAAATTATTTTCTTCATTTGGCCTCCGTGAAGAAATTGTTTCGGATAATGGACCACAATTTCATTCAGAAAAATTTGCACAATTCACGAGCAAAGATGGTGTGAAGCATACCAAGGTTACACCATACCATCCTGCTTCGAATGTTGCAGCAGAGCGCACTGTACAAATTGTAAAACGTGCCCTCATAAAACAAATGTTAGATCCAAATCCAAGGAAACGACAGTTGTCATTGGATCACAAATTGACTAATTTTTTGATTACATATCGAAATACTCCTCATACAACTACTGGTAGAACACCAGCAGAGTTGTTTCTCAAACGACAGCCACGAACCAGATTCTCGTTGTTCAAGCCAAATTTGGCACAGTCCGTAGAAGAGACACAATTAAGACAGAAAGAGAATCATGATAGAGGTAGAGTAAAAGAGAGAAGTGTGAAATTAAACCAGAAGGTGAGAGTGAAGAACCATCACCATAAATAGTTAAAGTGGCTACCAGGAAGAGTGGTGAAGCTATGTGGTCCTCGCACATATTTGGTAAACCAATAAGGGAATTAAGGGTTTTGGGGAGCGGGCTGGTAAATGGAGCTGAGTCTTGATCTTTTTGAATGGCGGAGCAGGCTCGAGGAGCCAGATGGCCTACTCCTGTTCCTAATTCTTATGTTCTTATGTTCTAAGCTGTTTGATAATGGACAGGTTAGGTTTGTTCACGTTGATCATATTTTACCTACAGACATGGAAGGAGTTGAAGGTGGGAATGATTCAATTATTTCTGACTCATCAGATAGTTTTGATACACCAGTAGCAAATTCTAGATCCGATGTACTGGAAACAAATCCAGGAAAGAATCAGAATGAAAGTCTGAGTCCGAGTCAGGAAAACAAAGAGCCTGAAGGTAGAATGAGTTCAAATGAAAATCAAGGAAATTCCGTGGAGGAAAACGTTACTCAGGATGAGCCTCGAATAAGTTTAGATTCAATGTAAGGTTCTGTTCGAGAGCAAAGGTATCCTCTTCGAAACAGAAAACAAGTGGTAAAGTTAAATTTATAAATATGGGAAAAAAAATAAGTTATATCCTGTGTTATGTATAAACATGAAAGTTATTATGATGTTTGTTATGATGGCTTCTTCATTAAGGACGGAGAAGTGTAATGTCTGTAAGCTTGTAATGTTTGTAGCTCCACACTGTGGATGTGGACATATTGTGTACTGTAAGTGCAGAGTTAATAATAAACAGAACCAGGCAGATTCCGGAGGCTTCCGAGAGAGCTGCCTGCCATGTTAGTAGCTGTGTGTGCTGTGCTCTGTGAATATATCACATCAAGGCCAACATTCCATTTGCCTTCCTGATTACTTGCTGTACCTGCATAATAACTTTTTGTGTTTCATGCACAAGGACCCCCAGGTCCCTCTGTACTGCAGCACTTTGCAATTTTTCTCCATTTAAATTATAATTTGCTTTTCTATTTTTCCTACCGAAGTGGATAACCTCACATTTTCACACATTATACTACGTCTGCCAAATTTTTGCCCACTCACTTAGCACGTCTATATCCCTTTGGAGATTTGTTGTGTGTTCCTCACAATTTGCTTTCCCACCCATCCTTGTATCATCAGCAAACTTGGCCTCATTACACTCAGTCCCTTCATCCAATCATTAATATAGATTGTAAATAGTTGGGGTCCCAGCACTGATCTCTGCGGCACCCCATTTGTTACTGATTGCCAACCCGAGAATGAACCATTTATCCTGACTCTCTGTTTTCTGTTAATTAGCCAATCCTCTATCCATGCTAATATATTACCCCCAACCCCATTGTCATGTATCCTACATGGCTACTGTTAGTACTATCACAAGGTGTGCCACCAGAGGGCACAGCAGTGGGAGACTCGTAGGTTACCTGTACAGATGCACCTGACCTAGTATAAAAGGCAGGCCACCAGGTGTGATCATCACTCTGGTGTTAACGAATAAAGGACTAAGGTCACTACAGTTCAAGTATAACACACTGCCTCGTGGAGTCATTGTTAGAGCATCTAAGGACACAACACCCGTTAATTTTTATCTTGTGCAGTAACCTTTTATATGGCACCTTATCAAATGCCTTCTGGAAATCCAAATACACCACATCCACTGGTGCCCCTTTATCCCACCCTGCTCGTTACATCCTCAAAAAACTCCAGCAAATTTGTCAAACATGATTTCCCTTTCATAAAACCATGCTGACTCTGCTTGATTGAATTATGCTTTTCCAAATGTCCTGCTACTGCTTTGTCAATAATGGACTCCAGCATTTTCCCAATGACAGATGTTGGGCTAATTGGGCTATAATTTCCTGCTTTTTATCTCCCTCTTTTCTTGAATAGGGGTATTACATTCGCAGTTTTGCAATCCGCTGGGACTTCCCCAGAATCCAGGGAATTTTGGAACATTGCAACCAATACATCAACTATCTCTGCAGCCACTTCTTTTAAGACCCTAGGATGCAAGCCATCAGGTCCAGGGGACTTGTCCGCCTTTAGTCCCATTATTTTGCCAATTACTACTTCTTTAGTGATAGTGATTGTATTAAGTTCCTCCCTCCCTTTAGCCCCTTGATTATCCACTATTGGGATGTTTTTAGTGTCTTCTACTATGAAGACCGATACAAAATATTTGTTCAACGTCTCTGCCATTTCCCTGTTCCCTATTATTAATTATCCAGTCTCATCCTCTAAGGGACCAATATTTACTTTAACCACTCTTTTCCTTTTTATCTACCTGTAGAAACGCTTATTATCTGTTTTTATATTTCATGCTAGTTTACTTTTATGGGGCTCAATTTTCCCCAGTGATTTGCGCTGTTTTTTTGGCGCATGCTGCAGTTTTTTGGCCTGAATTAAAAATCCACATTATTCCAATCTTTGTGCGCCATCGTAACTGAATTAGTTATGATTTTCTTAGGTTCGATTTTTTTTTGCGTCATGGGGGCGTAACCTGATGTCTGCCCCAGTTTTTCACAATTATGCAAGTTTGGCCAATTTATATTTCTCCCAGGACAGTGTATATGATCTGTCCCGAAAAACCTTCTGGGCACTTAAGGAAAACCAGCGCACATTAAAAAATTTGCGTAGAAAGACGTCATTGTTTTTAGACAATGTTTTGGAGGGAATCACGAGCACATAAACTTAAATTTTTAAAATTTAAAACGCAGGAAATGGAAGCTTAATGGAATTCTTTAAGTTCTGATTTTTTTTAAACTGTCACACCACCACCGACGTTTCCTAACCGGGCTCGAAGTTTGGAGCGTGGGCCGGCAGAATCTGTCCCTCACCCAGACACAGAGGCTTGGGGCCTGGCTTGAAACGAAGCCCGCGGCAGGTGGGAGGTTGTGGAAGGCGAAGGGAAGGCCTGGGAAGCCTTACACTATGCATGAGTGTCCCACCAACACTCATACTACTCAGGGAAGGGACTGGCACCTCAATGGGCGGCACTTCCACATCCACCGGAGTGAGTACAAGAGTGGGAGATTCATCCATCCCCTCCCCCTCCACCTCACCCTCTGGAACTTTTATGTGACCTCTGCTGGTCTGGAAGGTGGGATTGGAAGATGTTCTCCTCTTCAGGCTCGTCCGCGTCTGAATCTTATTCTGCATCGGCCGGGTTGGCCTGAGGTTCTGCAAAATATAACAGAATAGACAAATGGTTAGCAGCAGAGGAGAGGGCAGGATGTGTGGCATGAGTAGGCTCACACAGCGCAGGTAGCAGGCTGATTTGAAGGACCACGATGAATGATAGCACATTGCATCAACCGAAGCGTAGCTAACGGAGACATCTCCATGAACCAAAGCATGGCTAGCCCTAGCAGTACTTAACATTTAGCAAAGCCAGACTGTGGAATTTGGAGGACTTACCCTCTCCCGCAAGTGTGGGCCTAACTTGTACAGTGGTGGTTGCTTTTCTCCCGGCAGGACCCATCAAAGCAGTGACTCTCTCTTCCAAGGGTGTCAGTGGCTGCAGATATACTGGGCCTCCTCCTGTTGGAGTTCTTTCTCATTTGTTGTGTGCCACCTTACTCTGCAAAATTGAAAATATAACTTTTTAGGGAGGATGTCTTTCTGCTGGGTTGGACATACAGATGGTTACTGTTATATATGTATACTTGTATTTACTCTGTACAGTCGCCACAGGGCTCATCCCCTGGAGTCCCAATGGATCCCATAATCCCTTGGGAGCACAGGTATTTAAGGAGGCTTCACAGGTTGGAGAGGCATTCTGGAGACCTGCAATAAAAGACTAAGGTCACACTTTACGTTGAGCTCACAGTGTTCAGTCTGACTCTTTCTCCATACTCAACAACTGGCAACAAAATACAGATAGTGAACCCAAAGATGCAGAGAACAGTGGGCATCCTGGAGAAATTCTCGGAGGGAGATGATTGGGGAACTTTTGCGGAGCAACTTAACCAATACTTCATGGCCAATGAGCTAGATGGCGAAGAGAGCGCTGCCAAATGAAGGGTGATCCTCCTCACCATCTGTGGGGCACCAACGTATGGCCTCATGCAGAATCTGCTCACTCCAGCAAAACACATTGAGAAATCGTACGATGATTTGTGCACACTGGTCCGAGAGCATTTGAACCCAAAAGAAAGCGTTCTGATGGTGAGGTACCAGTTCTACACTTACAAAGCTTCTGAAGGCCAGGAAGTGGTGAGTTATATCGCCGAGCTAAGATGCCTTGCAGGACATTGCGAATTTGAAGGACATTTGGAGCACATGCTCAAAGACTTTTTCGTACTTGGCAATGGCCACGAAACCATACATCGCAAACTTTTTAAATCAAATCGCATGGGGTAGCCTGGAGGAGGAATTCATAGAATGCATACGGGATTGTTTCTTAGAACAGTATGTGACAGAACCTACAAGGGAGCAATTTATCTTAGATCTGGTCCTGTGTAATGAGACAGGAATAATAAACGATCTCCTAGTAAATGATCCTCTCGGAATGAGTGATCACAGTATGGTTGAATTTGTAATACAGATTGAAGGTGAGGAAGTAGTGTCTCAAACAAGCGTACTATGCTTAAACAAAGGGGACTACAGTGGGATGAGGTCAGAGTTGGCTAAAGTAGATTGGGAACACAGACTAAACGGTGGCACAATTGAGGAACAGTGGAGGACTTTTAAGGAGCTCTTTCATAGTGCTCAACAAAAATATATTCCAGTGAAAAAGAAGGGCGGTAAGAGAATGGATAACCAGCCATGGATAACCAAGGAAATAAAGGAGAGTATCAAATTAAAAACCAATGCGTATAAGGTGGTCAAGGTTAGTGGGAAACTAGAAGATTGGGAAAATTTTAAACGACAGCATAGAATGACTAAGAAAGCAATAAAGAAAGGAAAGATAGATTACGAAAGTAAACTTGCGCAAAACATAAAAACAGTTAGTAAAAGCTTTTACCGATATATAAAATGGAAGAGAGTGACTAAAGTAAATGTTGGTCCCTTAGAAGATAAGAAGGGAGATTTAATAATGGGAAATGTAGAAATGGCCGAGACCTTAAACAATTATTTTGCTTTGGTCTTCACAGTGGAAGACACAAAAACCATGCCAAAAATTGCTGGTCACGGGAATGTGGGAAGGGAGGACCTTGAGATAATCACTATCACTAGGGGGGTACTGCTGGACAGGCTAATGGGACTCAAGGTAAACAAGTCCCCTGGTCCTGACGAAATGCATCCCAGGGTATTAAAAGAGATGGCGGAAGTTATAGCAGATGCATTCGTTATAATCTATCAAAATTCTCTGGACTCTGGGGAGGTACCAGCGGATTGGAAAGCAGTTAATGTAACACCTCTGTTTAAAAAAGGGGGCAGACAAAAGACAGGTAACTATAGGCCGGTTAGTTTAACATCTGTAGTTGGGAAAATGCTTGAAGCTATCATTAAGGAAGAAATAGCGGGACATCTAGATAGGAATAGTGCAATCAAGCAGATGCAACATGGATTCATGAAGGGGAAATCATGTTTAACTAATTTACTGGAATTCTTTGAGGATATAACGAGCATGGTGGATAGAGGTGCACCGATGGATGTGGTGTATTTAGATTTCCAAAAGGCATTCGATAAGGTGCCACACAAAAGATTACTGCAGAAGATAAAGGTACGCGGAGTCCGAGGAAATGTACTAGCATGGATCGAGAATTGGCTAGCTAACAGAAAGCAGAGAGTCGGGATAAATGGGTCCTTTTCGGGTTGGAAATCGGTGGTTAGTGGTGTGCCACAGGGATCGGTGCTGGGACCACAACTGTTTACAATATACATAGATGACCTGGAAGAGGGGACAGAGTGTAGTGTAACAACATTTGCAGATGACACAAAGATTAGTGGGAATGCGGGTTGTGTAGAGGACACAGAAAGGCTGCAAAGCGATTTAGATAGGTTAAGCAAATGGACTAAGGTTTGGCAGATGGAATACAATGTCGGAAAGTGTGAGGTCATCCACCTTGGGAAAAAAAACAGTAAAAGGGAATATTATTTGAATGGGGAGAAATTACAACATGCTGCGGTGCAGAAGGACCTGGGGTTCCTTGTGCATGAAACTCTTTTTGGAGTTTACCTGCAAAACAAAAACATTAATCGGTGCCACCCGCCCTGGATGACACACCAGACATTTACAAGGCCCTCTTTTTTCCTTTTTTTTTGGGCACTAAAATCAAATTTTCCTTTTTCCAGTGCCCCCTATAAAAGGGGAGGGGGACACTAAAAGCACCGGCAATTAAAACAAATTAAACTTTAAAACGTAAAATCAAATTAAAATTTGGTTGCCGGGCGTGATGATGCACTCCAGTCCCTCCGGTGCCCACCTCTCGCGGAAGGCCGCGAGCGTACCGGTGGACACCGCGTGCTCCATCTCCAAGGACACCCTGGACCGGATGTAAGAGCGGAAGAGAGGCAGGCAGTCAGGTTGAACGACCCCCTCGACAGCCCGCTGCCTGGATCGGCTGATGGCACCCTTGGCCGTGCCCAGGAGCAGTCCTACGAGGAGGCCTTCGGACCTACCCGCTCCCCTCCGCACAGGGTGCCCAAAGATCAGGAGAGTGGGACTGAAGTGCAGCCAGAATTTCAGGAGCAGCCCCTTCATATAATGGAACAGGGGCTGCAACCTCATTCATTCAATAAAAACATGGAACACGGACTCCTCCAGACCGCAGAAATTGCAGGCGGCCTGGGAGTCCGTGAACCGGCTTAAAAGTTTATTGCACGGCACTGCTCCGTGCACCACCCTCCAGGCCAAGTCCCCGACAAATAGTGGGAGGACCACTGCGTAGAGTGCCCTCCATCGGGCACCCCCGCCTCCTCCGGACGGCAGGATGGTACGTAATGGCGTGTCCGGACGGCCGGCGAGGCTGGCAAAGTTGAGAGTGTGCAGGAGCAGCCCGTACAGGAAACCCCTCCGCGCGGAACTGAAGGGCACGGAGGGGATTTCTCCGAGGCGGCTCAAGTTGTGAGGCGCCGGCCCCCGAGGGAGGTTCCGGGGTTTGGCGCCGATGAGGAATTCCGTCCGGACGGGGGTCAGTTCGGACGGGATCGCCCCACGTGCTTGAGCCTCCTCGATGCACCTAACGGAGTCAGGGCCCAGAGCTGTTTTTAGCGACTCGATGGCATCGGCCGCGTGGCGGACGTTGGCAGAATTTAGGCGCCGCGCCAGCGTGTCTGGCGCCATCCAGCCCGTTCCTCCGCCATCGAGCAGGTCCCTGACCCTGGTCACCTCACCAGCCACAGCCCTCTCTTCCGACCGCCACATAAAACCTCGGTCGTGGAGGTACGGATTCCCGAGCAGCGGCTCCTGCAGGACGGCCGCCACTCCAGCCGGCGGAGAGCTGCGCTTGGTGGAGATTTTGTTCCAGACCCTGATGAGTTCCTTGTAAAAGACAGGCAGCTCCCGGAGGGCAGTCCTGACACCCCCCAAGTTCACAAACAGGAGCTGCGTGTCATAATTGAGGTCGCGCTGCTGGTGGAAGAAATACGTCGCCAGAGCACACCACCTCGGAGGGGGCTCGACGTAAAGGTATCTCTGCAGGGTCTGAAGACGGAAAGTCGCGAGCTGGGCGCTGACGCACACCAACGACTGACCGCCCTCCTCAAGCGGGAGACTCAAGACCGCGGCAGAGACCCAGTGCTTCCTGTTGTTCCAGAAGAAGTCCACCAGCTTCTTCTGTATCTTGGCGACAAACGCAGGGGGAGGGGTCAAATTGACCAGCCGGTACCACAACATTGCGGCCACCAGCTGGTTTATGACTAGTGCTCGACCCCTGTAGGACAGCACTCGGAGCAGTCCTGTCCAGCGCCCTAGGCGAGCGGCGACCTTGGCCTCCAGCTCCTGCCAGTTCGCCGGCCAGGCTCCCTCGTCGGGGCTAAGGTAGACTCCCAGATAGAGGAGATGGGTCGTGCTCCAGGCAAAAGGCCTGAGCTCCTCCGGCAGGGAGTCCACCCGCCACTGACCCACCAGGAGTCCGGAACATTTCTCCCAGGTGATCCTGGCGGAGGACGCGGCCGAGTAAATCTCCTGGCACTCACGCATCCTCCGCAGGTCAGCGGGATCCTCTACCGCGAGGAGCACGTCATCGGCGTAAGCCAAGAGGACGACCTCCACGCCCGGCCCTTGCAGAGCCAGTCCCGTCAACCTCGTCCGCAAGAGGCGCAGGAAAGGCTCCATGCAAACGGCGTATAACTGGCCGGACATGGGGCATCCCTGGCGCACCCCTCTCCTAAAGCGAAGGGACGCCGTCAAGGACCCGTTAACCTTAATCAGACACTCCGTGGCGGCGTAGAAAAGTCGGATCCGGGCGACGAAATGCGTCCCGAACCCGAAAGCGCGCAGAGTTCCGAGCAGATAGTCGTGATCCACCCTGTCGAACGCCTTCTCTTGGTCGAGGGATAGGAAGGCGACCGACAGACCAGCCTCCTGGGAACAATGGATGAGGTCCCGGACCAGATGGATGTTGTCGTGGATTGTCCGGCCCGGGACCGTGTACGACTGGTCGGGGTGGATCATGTGGTCCAGCACGGTGCCAAGGCGAGCAGACATCGCCCTGGCGAAGATTTTGTAGTCCGTGCTGAGGAGGGAGACCGAGCGCCAGTTCTTAAGGAGGCGGAGATCGCCCTTCTTAGGCAGCAGGACGATGACTGCTCTGCGCCAAGAGAGGGGCATCTCCCCGGACGCCAGACTTTCCCCCAGGACCCGCGCGTAGTCGCCCCCCAGGACGTCCCAGAACGCCCTGTGGAACTCCACGGTCAGCCCCTCCAGCCCCGGGGATTTTCCCCTCGAGAGCCGGTCGAGGGCACCGGTCAGCTCCGCCAGGCTTAGCGGAGCTTCCAAATTTTCGGCGCCCTCCGGGCTGACCTTTGGCAGGTCCTCCCACAAAACTCTACGCGCTTCCTCGCTGGACGGATTCGGAGAGAACAGAGCCCCGTAATATTCACGGGCCCTGTTGTTGACGCCCTCCGGATCCGAGACGAGAGAGCCGTCGTCGGCCAGCAGCATCAAGAGCTGCTTACGGACATTCTGCCTTTTTTCCAGCGAGTAGAAAAAGGGGGAGCCGCGGTCCAGATCCCGCAGGAACCGGATCCGCGATCTCACGAACGCGCCTCGGGACCCGACGAGCTGCAGGTCCTTCAGCGCGGCCTTCTTCGCTTCGTACACCGTCCGCAGGGCCGGGTCCTGGACGACTTGACCGAGACGGGATTCCAGGTCGAGCACCTCTTTTTCTAGGCGCCCAACTCTGGCCGCCCGCCTCTTGGTCGACCCCCTCGCGTACTCTTGACAGAAGACGCGGACGTGAGCCTTGCCCACGTCCCACCATAGCCTCAAGGAGGGGAAGCCCCCCTGCTTCCTTCTCCAGTCGGACCAGAATCGACGGAACGAGTCCTGGAACCGCACGTCCTCCAGCAGCCTGTTGTTAAAGTGCCAGTACGCGGACCCCGTCCTCGCGCGGAGCGAAGCGAGCTCCGCCCACACCAGGTGGTGGTCCGAACATGGCACCGGCCGCATGGAGGCCGCCGGGACGCAGGAAATGTACGCCCGAGACACGTTAAGGCGGTCGACTCTGGACCATCCTACTCCAGGCCTCACCCAAGTAAAGGCGCTGGAGTCGGGGTGGAGATTTTGCCAGACGTCCACCAAGTTGAAGGACCCGACCAGGTCCCTCAACTTTTCCATCGCCGTCATGCACTGCGGGGCACCGGAGCGGTCCCTTGCCTCGAGGGTGCAGTTAAAATCTCTCCCGAGGACAATGCAGTCGCCAACGTCGACGGAGCCAAGAAGAGCGGACACCTCTTCAAAGAAGCGCGTTTGCTGCGGGCCGGGCTGAGGGGCGTACACGTTCACGAGATGGAGCGGCACGTCCCCCAGGCGAACCGTTACGTGCAGCAAGCGGCCTGGCACGGGCTCCTCGACCCCCAAGATCTCCGGCTGAAAATGTGGGCCCAGCAAGATGGCCACCCCACTAGAAATGGCGGTGAGGTGGCTCATGCGGACCTCTAATTGCCATTCCAGGAGCCACGTGGCTTCGTCTCCCGGAACGGTGTGGGTTTCTTGCAGGAAGCACACCGCATATTTCCCCTCCCGCAGGACCGAAAAATTGTCAAATCTACGGCGTGCCCCTCTGCCGCCGTTGATGTTGAGGCTGGCTATGGTTATCTTCATGGCAAAAGCATAGTGCAACCTCTACCTAACCTATTGTGGAGGAGGGAGCGGAGTCTTTTGTTGAACTCCGCTCCCTCCGCAGCCCAGCGAGGAGTCCCTCGAGCTCGCGCAGCTCAAGGTGTTGCGCCTTTGTCAAGGGCCCGCCCGCGGCCAAGGTTTTAGCGGCGGCGCGGACGGACCCCTTGATCAGCTCTGGCTCGGACCATTTTTCCAGGGCCAGTCGGGCTTGGTCGCAGCGACCCCGGCTCTGGGCCAAAAAGTCCCGGAGTTCCTTTGCCGGAATGAGGAGGGTCTCAGCGGCGGCCGCGAGCAGATCCACCGCCTCCCTGGCGGTGGTCTCTAGTTCTTCTCCCGCGTCCCCCACCGAGTCCCCGTCCTCCTCCGGGAGGTGGCCGCCAGCAGCCGGCCCATCGACCGCACTAGGTACGGCAAATGACCCGGCCGCTCCAACCGGCCCTGGCTCTGCCCCGATCCCACCCCCAGGATCGTCGGCAGAGGAGTCCCCACTGGGCTCTTTTAAAAATGGTGCTGGGTCGGGAAACGACAGCGGAAGGGGTTACCCCTCCGCCCCAGGAACCGGGGAACAAGGAGAGACCCGGCCATAGGAAATCCCCAGGCTCCCCAAGTGCTCCAGCTCCAAAGTAAGGGGCGAGGGTGGGTGTTCCTCCTCCTCCCCGCTGCCACCCCGCGGCCCAGCATGTACAGTTTCATTAAAATTGTTAATTTGTGTTTCTGCCGGTTCGAGCAAATCCCGGGGGAAGTTGGATATTGGCTGGGCGGGCTCAGGTTCGGCCTTTCTGGCCCCGCCCGCCTCAGTCCCCGGGACGCCCGGCCCGGCGGCAATCCTTTCCTCCGTGATCCCCACGCCCCCCACGACAGGCAGATCTTCCACGCCATCCCCGGGAGGCAGAGGCTGGGCAGCCTCGACTGTCTCACCCTCCCCGGGGACAGACCCCTCCCGCCTACGGCGCTGCTTGGGGGCGCTGGTGGGGGACGCGGGAGGGATGTTGTTCCCTCTCCGCCTCAACGGAGCGGCGCCTCCTTTTGTTGCTGGGGGTGCGCTGAGGCAGGGAGACCTCCATGTCTGCCGAGGCCTCCCGCTCCGCCCCCCCCTTTTCCTTTTCTTGCCCGCGCCCGGGCCCCTCTGTGGTGTTGTTCAAGGGCTCGGGCATGGTCTCGGGGCACCCCACGCTTGCCGGTGACTGGGTTGGGCCGAGCGCGGTGGTCAAACTTTCTGGCGCACTGAGGGGACCCGCCTCTAGATGTTTCGCCTTGTTCCGCGCCTTCTTTCCGGTCGGACGCTCTTCCTCCCCCCCGCCGGAGGCCCTGAAAACAAAGGCGATGCCCGCGCACCTACGGCTCCCGGCACGCGGACGCAACTAGGGGGAGGGGTGGCGGCGGCGCCAGCCTTGGCCGCCTTCGGTGGTTTGGCGGCCTTGGAGGCGGGGCAGTTCTTACGAACGTGCCCCACCTCCCTGCAGGCATGTGTAAGGGGTTTTCACAGGGTTGTTGTTGTGCCTTGGGTGTCTCTCTCTGGGCTTCTGCCCTCACAGCTTATGCCTGGCCTGTGAGGTACCCTGAGTGCTGCAAGAGCACCCCTGGAGAGACTTTGTCCACAGCTTATGAAGGGGGTTTTGAGACTCGTGCGCCCCCACAGCTTATGCCTAGCCTGTGAGGCACCTGTGAGTGTCAAACACTCCTAACCCCTTCTTCCCTAGCCTGTGACACACAGTTGAGCGTTTTCGAGGCGCTCCTAGCTTCCCTTACACGGTTCTGACATAAGACTCACGATCAGGAGATGTAATACAATAGAACTGAGACAAGGTGATTCCAAGAGGAACTTTAGGCTTCCAATTTATTTGGCAAGGTGTAACTCAACAAACAGCAATACACCAACAAAACAATCCCCCTAAATCCCACTAAACGGACACAACGAAAATCTTTACACCAGTTTAGCAGTACAATGCCCAACCTCCCACCTTTCCTGGCCTAACTGAGTTGGGAGTTCTGGGGACCAGAGGTTATACTCACTACTGTGCCTTCTGCAGTCTGGTGGTTTGTTTCTTCTATCTTCGGTGCCTTCGGACACTGGTTTTCCTTCCGTGTCGAGAGGCCTGTGGTTGTGGTTGTTGAATCACCAGGGCAGGGAAAATCATCACTTCTCTATTTCACTACGTCAGAAACCCCTTTTTTATAGCCAGATTATCCAGTCCGCCTCTCCTGCTGAAGTCAATTCTTCTCATTGGTGGACTTTTGATTTTGAAAAATGCAGCAGTATGAGGTTTTTAGGTTTTTTTCCCACTGATCTTAACCTACTCAAGGTTTGAGTGGGTGTTGATTGCATTGGCCTCCTGTAGCCATTGTGCTAGTCTGGCCTGAGCCAGATATTTCTATGCCTGATGAAAAAGGTGTTGGAATATGTATGTGGCATTGTTTAAATGCTAATGTTTTCAAGGGGCAAGTTTCGAGGGTATACAGTTCCCAGACAATTTGATTAGTTCCAATGTCCAAACTGGCCCTTTTGATATTGACTCCACCCCTTTTCTTGCGGACCTTTAAAAAAATCCCAAATTCGATTAAAGTTCGTAGTTTCTTCCATGTGCACTTTAGGATTTCAAACTTTCTGGTAGATAGTTCCAAATTAAATTCCCTTTCCTATGAGTCCAAACACTGGCGGGGGGGGGGGGGTCTCCATTTGTGTCCCAAAGTTTTCCTTCCATCGGTTTCAATTCACAGCACAGACTGATCCCACAGCCCCTTTCCTTCTGGGTAAAATGAGGGGGTTTTCGTCCTCCCCTACATAATCCCCCATCTGACACAGTCAGACACCACTCGAGTGTGTCAAAGTTCAGGGTGGTGAGAAAACCCTAGGTCTCCCAAATTGCCCAACTTTCCCCAGTTTAACTCTAAACTGATCCCATCGATATATATCGTAATTCCTTTTAACGCGGTACTAAACACAGAAATCCAACAGGTTAAAATACACGACAGCAACATACATATATGTACTTAAGGTTACAGCAGTAATTGTACATTGAGTCTCATTTCGGTCTCAAACATAAAACAAAGTAACCTGCCTTGCAAACTCCCCAGGAGCCATGTATGAAAACGCAGTCATCCCTGGGAATAACAAAGCCGCCTAAGTGTCGCGGTCAAGCTTTGTTTACACACCTTGAGTGTTTAGCAACGGCTCTCCTGGCTGTGTAGTAGCCTGAGGAACTGCGTTCTTTTTCTTTTTCTCCTGAGCTTACAGCTTGTAACTAGCAGATAAGCTACAATCAGGAGTTGGCCGATTACTAAGGCATGCGATCCCACCCGGATCCATGCAGGTATGTCTGCCCGTATTCCCAAATCCCACCATGCTGGGGGTTTAATCTGGGCAATCTCCCTTGCTAGAATTTCAGTTTTCTGCTCCATGGTGTAAAAATGTTTTTGAGACAAATCCACTGCCTGGAGGAGGGCTGTAAGTTTCTCAGGTAGTGAAGCAATGGGATAGCCAAACTGGGCGACATATTGTTGTAGATGGCTGAGGTTGTTTTGTACCGTGAGGTGAATCGTGGAAGGTTCAGGGATGGGTGTGATTCTGGTGTGTGCCACTTGAACCTCTGCCCTGGGTTTAAAGCAAAAGCTGCTGTACGGAATTGGACACCACCTTCCCGGTCTGTGTTCATACCGTTGGGCACTTGTGGTGACACAATATGTCCCACCGCCTACATATGCTACCTGTGGAGGCATGTGGTTAGGGGCCATTACCTCCATTGTGCAATTGATCGGCTCTGCCCCAGCAGTGTTGAACCCGCATTGTGGCCTTGCAAAAGCGTTCAAGTGCTGGGGGCACAGGATTACCTGTGCTCCCCTGCTCCGACAACCCGAGAGGTCTGTACCTGTCACAGTGTGCTCCCACATTGTGACATATGGTGGGACCTCTTGGAATCGAACATGCACCCCTCCACGAATGACTCCCACATTCTCCACTCGGTACAGGGGTGCTGGTCGTGGGGACGCCCCCATCACGGGCATCCTGACCACCACACCCATGATGGTATGGTTTGACTTTCCACAGTCCACCGGTACCGGGTAGGCTTCCGACGCTACACGAAGTTGGCAAGGACTCAAAACATTATCGTAAGGGTGCAGTGCTGCTAAGTGCTGGTTGCTGATCCAGGAGGGGACCTGTCCCTGTCTCAGATCCTCGAGGTTACTCCGGCCCTCTCCCAGCAACCAGGCCCCATAGAGCACGCACACTTCATTTTAGGTAGCTTGATCGGAAGCGTTTCTATCCTCCCGAATCAAGGCGTTTACAGCCCTGGCCTGCGCCTCCAATTGAGAGATCTCCTTTAAGTGAACTGTCATTGCCACCTCTTCGTGGAGCGCGGATCCCACTACGGTATTCTCGTCCCCCAGGACTTTGCGTAGCTGATTCTTTAACCCATTTACCTGGAGGGCCAGCTGCATGTTATCCAAACTGTTTATGGCGGACGCCCCGGTGTTAAACTCCGTAAGAATGTCATTTAAAGTGCCACGCTTCTGCCTGCCCGGTTCGGCCCTATCCCACTGTTTATACAAGTCTGTCACTTTGACATCCCCGAAGTCCAGTTCATAGAACTTCCGGAACATCTCCCGCAGCAGAGCCTGGTACAACAGCTCGGTTTCCCGGGGACACCACGTAGGTAGGCGGACTTCTGTCAGATTTAGCACCACTGATGCCACCGCGTAGCGTACCCCCTGATAAAATAGTTTCTCGGTAGGGACCAACACTAAACCATTCCCCGGCCCCCTGGTTGTTGTCGGGCACTCGTGTGGGATGGTGGGCTTGGCCGTGGGTGGGGGCTTCCTTTCCCGAACTACAAGTTCAGTGGCATTTACTGGTACCCGGGGATTAGGGATCACACACGCCTCCCCGCTGCGATCCCATACCACCCCATCCCCGACATCCTGCCCCCACCTATAGAAAGCAATGGAGACTCCCTCTGAACACACGCGAGTGGATCCCCACATACACAAATTCCTTGGTCGTACGCCCACCATTTCTCCCAGCACACCGTTACCCCGCCGGATGACCCCATGATGGTTCGGTAGGTATCATTATCCAGACGTTCCCAGTCCGAGTGTCGGTCTCTCATTTCCCTCTTGAGCTTTCTGAGCCACCACCACCGTCCCAGAGGTATGTCCCCTTGGCAAGTTAGGCATACCTTCCTGCCTTCTGTCACTCTCACTCTGGAAGTGGCCACAGTGATCTCCGGGCAGGGGATGGAGGCCTCTCCGTAGGTAAGGTCCTTATGGTTGGAGTACTTGGTGGAGTTCGATCCCAACCACCCAGGCCATTTCCCCTCGTGGGAGTAGGTGACCCGGCCATCCGCCGCCGGAGTCCCTTCTCCTGTGGTCACTGTCGGTGCTCTGCCCCCGGAGCATCCGAAAACCAGGGAGTCCTCGGTGTCCCCTCGGTGCCCGGTGCAGATCCTTAGCTATACCAGCGTCACTAACGTCCAGTAGGGAGGTGTTGACATCTGAAAGGCAAGAAGAACATGGCCTTGCCTTGAGAGACCTCTCTAGGCTCGGCCCACTTAACATGCTCCAAACACAAAAATGCTGTACCCAACCGTCACTGCCTTACCTAAACACATATACTCACAACACAAAGTAACAAAACAGGAAGGGAAAATATACACACCGCCACCCGTCCCCGGGTGGCCAGGCTATATCCTATCACTGTACAGGCGGCTGACCGTATCCTGGGGACCAGGATGTCCTCCGCTGAGGGGCTCGTATGGTCCCCCTTAATGAGTCTTGTGCTGCCCTCCAAGGCCGTCCCGAGCCCCGGATAATCGGTGGGAGACCCTTGCTAGTGCAACAGAGCACCCTCCCTGTTGTCTTTCGCCGTATCAGTCTGGGGCGGGAGGCTAAGTTAACAGGGGACCACGGCGTCCTGGGCTGTGGCACTCTGTTACTCCTCCTTACTGTCGGTGCAGAGTCCCACGTTATGGGCTGCAGTGCCATCTCCTCCACCTCTTGGGCTAGCCCCAGCTGATCCACCATGGGAGGTTCAGCTTCCCCTTGAACCTTGCTAATGGTAGAGCCTTTCTCCCTACTTCTGTTAGTGGGCTGGGAACCTCTACCCAGTGGTGGGATAGCCTTACAGGAGCAATGAACCAGCCCCGGCTGTAGAGCTTCGGGGCCTGCTGCCTCCTCCGGAGCCTCCAAATCCACCAGGGCCTGTTCTTCCCCCAGTGCCTGATTCCCTTCCCTTGCTCGTCCCCTCTGTTTTTTACCTCTTTTGGGGTCAAACAATTTACACTGATTAATGTGATACCACTTCACCCGGCGAGGCAATCGAACCGCATAGACCATAGGGCTAGCCTTGTCGACTATGCTGTATGGTCCCATATATAATGTTTCAAAAACCCCGACCCGAGCATAGTTCCTCACCATGACCTGGTCCCCTATCTCCCATTCGTGGTGTTTGCTGGGTTCTAGCAGCAATCGGTTACTCTGATGCTGTCTGCCCATGTTACTAGCAGCCTGCCAGTGAATCTGTTTGAGGTGTTCAAACAGGTTCCTGACAAACTGGTCCCGGTTCACCTCTCGGAGCTGCCCTTCGGTGAGAACCGGCGCCAACACATGCACTGGGGTTCTCATGATCCGGCCCGTCATCAGCTCATGGGGTGAGTACCCTGTGCTCTTTGACTGACTGGCCCGGATTCCCATGAGGACCAACGGTAAGACCTCCACCCACTTGTTCGGTGAGTCTCCCGTCTCCTTGCGCAGCCTTTCCTTTAGGGTCCGGTTCAGGCGTTCTACGGGGCCTGAGGACTGTGGGTTGTAGGCGACATGCCATTTGGCTCTTATCCCCAGCACCTTTAGGGTGGCCTGCATCACCTGGCCGGTGAAGTGGCTTCCTCGGTCGGACTCCACGATTTGAGGTAGACCCCACCAAGAGAACACCTCCCTCACCAGGATTTTTGCAGTCCCCACCGCGGTAGCTGTTCGGCAAGGGAAGGCTTCCACCCACATGGAAAACACATCCACCAGGACAAGGCAGTATTTATAACCTCCCTGGGCGGCCGGTAGGGGTCCGATGTAGTCGATCTGGATCGACTGCCATGGTCCCTCTACCCGCCTGACGTGTCCCATAGACGCCTTCCTTTTCTGAGGGTCTGGATTGTTTGCAGCGCAAACCAGACAGCCCGCACAGAAGTTGCGGATGTCTTCCCGGAGGTCTGGCCACCACCCTGCCTTTTCTACCCGTTGCCAGGTAGATTCTGGCCCAGGGTGTCCCGCACCTGGACCCTCATGGGCCAGCTGAAGGAATTCCCTCCGGTGTTGTGGCGGCACTACCCATTTGTCCCCTTTAAACAACATGCCTTCCCGCACAGCAATATCTACAGCACTGTATGGGCCCTCTGCCTTTTCCCCCCTTTTGATAGCAGCCAAGGCAGCCTTCAGGATCGGATCCTGCATCTGGACTACTTTAAGGTCCAGGGCCACAGCCGCCCCTACGCTCCCTTGTGTCCCTGGCTTGCTTCTTGCTGCTGCTATCCTGCCTGCCTCATATGGGTCCCATGGGCGACCTGTGCGAGCACCTTCCCTTGCCAGCAGGTCTGCCTGCTGGTTACCTTCCCCCCGTGGCTCAGTTTTGGAGTGGGCCTTTACCTTATGGATATATACATTCCCGGTTTCTCCCACTGCAGCCACGATCTTTTCTAGCAGGGGTTTGGTCACAAGGGGCTTCCCATCCGCAGAGGTGTACCCCCGGCGTGACCAAATCGCCAGATACTCTGTACATGAATTTCAAGTGAACATGCTGTCCGAGCAAATCGTGTATGGGGTAGGGAATTCCTCGGGGTGTGTGACCACATACATCACCGCCGAGAGTTCCGCCTGCTGGGCGCTCAGGGTGCATGGGAGTTTAAGAGCCAAGGCAATTCCTGCCTTGGGATCCCAAACTCCGCAGCCCGTGAGTCTTGTACCCGCGGACACTGAACTGGAGCCATCAACATAGATCTCGCGGCCTGTGGGGTGTATCCCTGCCCGAAATCCAAAGTTAATGTCCCATACTCCCTCCACAGAGCATCAATGCGGCTGCCCTGGATAGATTAAATTTGCTGCGAGCCTGGGCTCGCAGAGGCCCTTGACCTTTAAAGTCATTTGGGAGAGGAGGAGGGTCCAGCGAGTGATTCTAGCACTGCTCACTGTCCCGTCCTTAATCCTCCCGTCCAACAGCATCTGCGTCGGGGTATGATGGGTGAGGAGTGTAATGGGGGATATTCCAGTAAAGATCTGAGCTCTCTTTACTGCCCAGTGGGTAGCAAGCAAGTGCCTCTCAAAATTGGAGTATCCCTTTTCTACCTCCGTGAGGACCCTGGAGGAGTACACCACTGGTCTCAGCTGACCGTTTCGCCCCTGGAGCAACACTGCACTTAAGCTGTCACCACTGGCTGCCACCTCCAGGAAGAATTCCTCCCCCCCATCAATTGCCCCGAGGGCTGGTGCTACCTGCAGGTCTCTCTTAAGACGGACAAATGCTGCCTCACAGCCCTCGTCCCATTCCCACTCGACCCCCTTATGTAGGAGTCTGAGCAGAGGGGCGGCAGTGGCTGCATAGTCCTCGATGAAGTCCCTACAGTAGCCAGTGATTCCCAGGAAAGACCTTACCCCCGACACATCCCTAGGGACAGGGAGTTCCTGCACTGCCTTTCTTCTAGCCTCATCAATGGCCCTTTCTCCTGCCCTTATCGTCAGGCCCAGGAATTTTACCTCTCCTAGACCTATCTGGGCTTTCTTGGGGTTAACTTTAAAACCCCCTTCCTTCAGTAAGACCAGCAGTTCGGCCAGCAGTGAACCGTGTTCCTCACTGCTGTCTGTGAACAACAACAGGTCGTCTACATACTGGACCAGCTGGTGTGGTTTGCTGAAGCCTTTTAAGCAGTTCGCCATGCATTGGTGAAAGATGCTGGGACTATTATGAAAGCCCTGTGGGAGGCAGCTCCATGTATACTGCTGTTCCCGGAAGGTGAAGGCAAACTTGTACTGGTCTTCCCTCCGTACAGGGATAGACCAGAACCCGTTGGATATGTCCAACAATGTGAACGTGGTTGCGGATGCAGGGATTTCCCCGATCAGATCCGCAACCGCCGCTACTGTGGGAGCACAAGCTGGGATGTTTTTATTGAGCACCCTATAATCCACCGTAGCCCTCCAAGAATTGTCCGGTTTCCTAACCGGCCAAAGCGGGGAGTTGACATGGGTGGCTATGGGTCTCAAAACACCCTGCTCGACAAGCGAGCTTAACGCTGTCTCCAAGTCTGCTTCTGCCTCTAGGGGAAAGCCATATTGCTTTTGCGGGCGCGACATGGGATCCCCATCTATTCTAACCTCCACTCCTGTGACTCTCCCACAGTCATGTTTATGGGTGGCAAATGCTGCAAGATTTGCTTGCACATAGGCCCGGTACTCGGCCGGGGTGTTACAGACCAGAACCTCCAGGTCGTAACCCCCTTTTGGCTTCATTGTACACAGAGTCCCTTTTCCCTGTTTCTTATCAATAACCATGACTTCTCCCTCTGCTCCCATGCCCACTGTGCCCCATAGATAGTGATTCCTCAAGTCTACTAGGATCTGGCGATAAAATCAGCCCCCAAAATCCCTTTTCCCACCTGCTCCCAGTTCATCAGGACGCACTTCCATTGTGTTTGGAGTGCTCCTAAATGAACTGCAAGCGGGACTGAGAAAAACCCAGCCTTCTCATTACCTGTGAACCCAACTAGTTGATACGGCACCCCGTTTGATAGAGGTGAGGTTGCGGGGTCCTCCGAATGGACTATCGTGCTGGAAGCACCAGTGTCCAAAAGGTAGGTACCCAATACACCCTCAACCTCCATCTTGACCCAGGGTCGTCCCCAGGGGTCATATTCTAGTGGGCACAGGTATGCAGGCTGGGTCTGGGCTAGTCACGGCCTCTGTACTGGCAGGGTTGCTGGTGCTTCCCTGCCTGTTGCCGTGGCTACCTTCCCAGTCCCCTCCAGCGCTGTCCTCACTGCAGCTACTATCTGGTCAAGGGATAGTGAGGAGCTCACTCCACTTCCCCCACTCTGGGCGGCTCCTGAAGGACTTCTCCCCCCATATCTCTTTGCTGGGCTCCTGCAATCCCTTTTAAAATGCCCAGCTTTCCCGCACCCGTAGCACACACCCTCCTTATCAATCGAGCGGCCACCCTCCTGGCGCCATTCCCTTTTGGGAATCGAGTTGGGCTTTACTTCATTTACCCGACCTTTGGAGGTTTTCTCCTCCTCCCCTCCTCCATTCCGTTGGACCAGTGCCAGTTGCCTGACCACTGCTTCCTCGGTGAGGTTGGGGTCCCGGGAATCAAACCACAGTTCTGCCCTGGCCTTGAGCCGGGGCAAGCAGTTTGCCACCAGCATCCTCAGCCAGTGGCCGGTCTGCACCGCGGAAAGATTCGCCCGTTCGAGGAGCTCCCCACAGGCTGCATGGTATACCACCCACAGCCTGTCCGCAAACGCCTGCGGGGTGCCTTGTCCTTTCGACCCGTTCAAAAGGACTGCCGTCATCGAAGCCCATAGCCTCAAGGACGGCCCTCTGGACCTCAATAAATGTACGCTGTCCCCTCCGGCATTCTGCCGGTAGGGCCTGGTACAATTTGCTGTCCAGAGAGAAGAGCAGCAGCTTGGCTGTCTCTTCCTCGTCGCACCCATTAATTTCCCCTGCCTGCATCACCTCCATGAAGTGGATAGACGGGTCCCCGCTGCGAGTGAGTTTGGCCAAATGGGCCACCATGGCCGTGAGTGATTGAACTCCATGGGGAATAATAAAGTCGCTCTCCAGCGCTCCCCGACCTTGGCCACCTCCCTGTGGAGGACCGTACTTGTGCTGCCTGACCGGGCACATCCGCCCTGGTTCAGGATCTTTCTGCACTGGTCCCTCTACCTCCGGCTGTCCCACCATACCCAGTGCAGCAGACAGTGCCTGGTCGCCTGATCCAGCCTTTAACTGACCCTCGGCTGGAGCCTCACATCCCTGCTGCTGAGCGGGACACATTGGTCCTGCCCCCAGCCCTGGGTATGCTACTACCTGCATGCCCCGCTCCTCCTGGTACCCCACCGGACAAACCACCGGTGCCTCAGGAAGTGGTCGGGCGCCTCTTGCCTTTGGATTCTCCTCTACCCCCCAATACTCTCCTTTGTCCCCTGTGGACCCTCCAGGTCATATCAGGGCGACCATCCCCTGTGCCTAGGATAGAGCGTGGGTGAGAGTTTTAATCCTCTCCTGGCAGGGACCGTGATCTGCAAACTCACTGCTACTGGCCACTTTATAGGCTGCCTGTACGTCTTTTAATTTATTCTCCAGTTCCCAAATTTTCTGGGTGTGCCGAGAATTCTGTTCCCGGAGGGACCCCTCACTACCCTTGGCCTCAGTGACCTGACACTGAAGATAGTCCCGGCTATTTCAGAAGGTCTCCTCCAACTGCCGGTTCCTTTGCTGCTCCCCAGCTAATTCGGCCAGCAGGTTGTCCCCAACCACAGCCCGGATAGCAGAGAGCTCCTCTGATCTCTGAAGACTCTGTTCCAAGTCCTTCACCCGCTGATCGAGCTTTCGGACTTGGCGGGTGAAGCAGATAAGCCAGATGGCCTTTTCCACCCTGTGGTTGTGGTCCTTCCCTGCTGTCCACTGGGCAGCAGCATCCACTGGGCGCTCTGCCCGAGTGAGGGCTTGTACCCAAGGTTTGGTGAGGTTCACCTTGCCAAAAATGTATGAGGAAATTCTCTCCTTCATTTTAGTTTCCTCTCTTATCACCTCATCTGTTATATTAACATCTCCTGTTTGCTTATGTCCCTTCGTGGTCGCCATGTTCTGTAAGGGGTTTTCACAGGGTTGTTGTTGTGCCTTGGGTGTCTCTCTCTGGGCTTCTGCCCTCATAGCTTATGCCTGGCCTGTGAGGTACCCTGAGTGCTGCAAGAGCACCCCTGGAGAGACTTTGTCCACAGCTTATGAAGGGGGTTTTGAGACTCGTGCGCCCCCACAGCTTATGCCTAGCCTGTGAGGCACCTGTGAGTGTCAAACACTCCTAACCCCTTCTTCCCTAGCCTGTGACACACAGTTGAGCGTTTTCGAGGCGCTCCTAGCTTCCCTTACACGGTTCTGACATAAGACTCACGATCAGGAGATGTAATACAATAGAACTGAGACAAGGTGATTCCAAGAGGAACTTTAGGCTTCCAATTTATTTGGCAAGGTGTAACTCAACAAACAGCAATACACCAACAAAACAATCCCCCTAAATCCCACTAAACGGACACAACGAAAATCTTTACACCAGTTTAGCAGTACAATGCCCAACCTCCCACCTTTCCTGGCCTAACTGAGTTGGGAGTTCTGGGGACCAGAGGTTATACTCACTACTGTGCCTTCTGCAGTCTGGTGGTTTGTTTCTTCTATCTTCGGTGTCTTCGGACACTGGTTTTCCTTCCGTGTCGAGAGGCCTGTGGTTGTGGTTGTTGAATCACCAGGGCAGGGAAAATCATCACTTCTCTATTTCACTACGTCAGAAACCCCTTTTTTATAGCCAGATTATCCAGTCCGCCTCTCCTGCTGAAGTCGATTCTTCTCATTGGTGGACTTTTGATTTTGAAAAATGCAGCAGTATGAGGTTTTTAGGTTTTTTTCCCACTGATCTTAACCTACTCAAGGTTTGAGTGGGTGTTGATTGCATTGGTCTCCTGTTGCCATTGTGCTAGTCTGGCCTGAGCCAGATATTTCTATGCCTGATGAAAAAGGTGTTGGAATATGTATGTGGCATTGTTTAAATGCTAATGTTTTCAAGGGGCAAGTTTCGAGGGTATACAGTTCCCAGACAATTTGATTAGTTCCAATGTCCAAACTGGCCCTTTTGATATTGACTCCACCCCTTTTCTTGTAGACCTTTAAAAAAATCCCAAATTCGATTAAAGTTCGTAGTTTCTTCCATGTGCACTTTAGGATTTCAAACTTTCTGGTAGATAGTTCCAAATTAAATTCCCTTTCCTATGAGTCCAAACACTGGCGGGGGGGGGGGGGGTCTCCATTTGTGTCCCAAAGTTTTCCTTCCATCGGTTTCAATTCACAGCACAGACTGATCCCACAGCCCTTTTCCTTCTGGGTAAAATGAGGGGGTTTTCGTCCTCCCCTACACATGGCACCGCACGCCGTCCGACGTCCAGAAGACGCGGTAGGCAGTCCCCTCGTGCACCACATTAAAATGCCCTTCCGTCGTGTCCTCCCGCGCCAGCCGGACAAAGAGCTGGCGGCGGAAGGAGAACACGTGGCGCAGGCTGTTCTCCCTGAGGCCGAGCGGTATGGGGTTTATCCCCGACCTTACCTCCCCCAGTTGGTGTAGGTGAGGGAGGAGGAGCTCAGCGGGAACAAAGGGTGGGCCGTTTGACACGATGACCCTCTGTGCGGTGGCCTCGAGAGGGTCCACCGGCAGGAACGTCCCGCCCACCGTGAGCCCCTTTTCGAGGGCCAGGGACACCGCCCGCTCCGACCCCAGGAAGAACACGGCCTTCCCAGACATCTTGGAGGCTGCGACAATGGCCGAGGGGCCGACTACCCCAGCCATCGCCCGCACGCACTCCTCGATGGTCATTGTGGGGTGAGTGTAGCTCTTGACCCCGTGTTTTTTCGTGATGAGTCTGAATGGTGGCAGGGCAGCGGGTGGCGCAGGAGGTGCCGTGGATGTGGACACCGCCTGCGCATATGTCCTCGCTGACCCGCCACCGGCGTGGATGGGGTCGCCATCATGAGGTCCCTTTAAGGGCTACACCCACCCCAAAGTCACAGGCCTTAATGGTCTTAATTGGCCTCGTTTAATGTGACTGAGTAGAGGAGCTCTTAACGAGGCACACTCTCCCCTAGTTGGCAATTGGGGAGGGGCCTTGCTCCCTCTGTTCAGTTGTTTTTTTTTGTTTGGTTTTTTAAAATTAGGAGGAAGGGGTCTCAGAGAGAGAGGGGAGAGACAGAGAGAAAGAGATAGAGAAAGGGGGGTGCGGGAAAGAGGGAGGCTGCGAGGGCAGGTCTCCCCTCACAGCGATGGGTGGGTGTTTTTCTTGGGGTGCACTCCCCAGATGGCAAAACACACAAGCACAGTCTTTGGGTTGGTCTTCGGGTGGGGGGAGAAGATGTCTTCACCTGGGGCAGCTCGAGCCACCAGGCACACACTCCTAACGATGTTTAAATGGGTGATTAAAGAAAATCTTCAGCCTGGTAGCTCCAGCTATCCCAGGCTAGGCAATTGGGGGGGGGTTCAATTGTGTGTGGGGCCTAGTTGTAAGCAAGGCCCTCACACACACTATCCACACACACACACACCCCGCGATGTTCCGGCCCTCAGTGGTCTTCTTTCCTCCCCCCACCGATACAGCAAAGTCTATTGGGGACTGCACCAATACACCCACCTGTAGAATAGTAGAGTCTCCCTCCTTCCACACTGGATGTTGTTGTTGGTCTTTCCCTCTCTCTCCAACTCTTTGCAGAAATGGTAAAAGTTGTTGAAAGTTTTCTGCTTCCCTCCTCTCCCTCTGGGTGAATGTTGGTGGTGAAGCCCCTTCCTTCCTTCTCTTCCTGGGCTGTTCTCAGGGCTCTCCAGGCCTTCCAGGCAAGAGCAAAAGTTGATAGCTGCTCCTCTCTCAGCAGCTCAGCTCCAACTATGCAGGACACGCCTCCACTGCTCCACGATTGGTTCCTTGTGCATGAAACTCTTTTGAGTTTACCTGAAAAAAAAACATAAACATTAAACCATGCCACCCGCCTGGGTGACACAGCAGACATTTTCAAGGCCCCTTTTTTTTTTTCCTTTTTTTGTGGTTTTTTTTTTTTTTTGTTTTTGTTTTTTTTTTTGGGCGCTAAAATCACATTTTTCCAAGTGCCCCCTATAAAAGGGGAGGGGGACACTAAAAGCACCGGCAATTAAAACAAATTAAACTTTAAAACGTAAAATCAAATTAAAATTTGGTTGCCGGGCGTGATGATGCACTCCAGTCCCTGCGGTGCCCACCTCTCGCGGAAGGCCGCGAGCGTACCGGTGGACACCGCGTGCTCCATCTCCAAGGACACCCTGGACCGGATGTAAGAGCGGAAGAGAGGCAGGCAGTCAGGTTGAACGACCCCCTCGACCGCCCGCTGCCTGGACTGGCTGATGGCACCCTTGGCCGTGCCCAGGAGCAGTCCTACGAGGAGGTCTTCGGACATACCCGCTCCCCTCCGCACAGGGTGCCCAAAGATCAGGAGAGTGGGACTGAAGTGCAGCCAGAATTTCAGGAGCAGCCCCTTCAAATAATAAAACAGGGGCTGCAACCTTGTGCATTCCATAAAAACATGGAACACGGACTCTTCCAGACCGCAGAAATTGCAGGCGGCCTGGGAGTCCGTGAACCGGCTTAAAAATTTGTTGCACGGCACTGCTCCGTGCACCACCCTCCAGGCCAAGTCCCCGATGAATAGTGGGAGGACCCCTGCGTAGAGTGCCCTCCATCGGGGACCCTCGCCTCCTCCGGACGGCAAGATGGTACGCCATGGCGTGTCCGGACGGCCGGCGAGGATGGCAAAGTTGAGAGTGTGCAGGAGCAGCCCGTACAGGAAACCCCTCTGCGCGGAACTGAAGGGCACGGAGGGGATTTCCCCGAGGCGGCTCAAGTTGTGAGGCACCGGCCCCCGAGGGAGGTTCCGGGGTTTGGCGCTGATGAGGAATTCCGTCCGGACGGGGGTCAGTTCGGACGGGATCTCCCCACGTGCTTGAGCCTCCTCGATGCACCTAACGGAGTCAGGGCCCAGAGCTGTTTTTAGCGACTCGATGGCATCGGCCGCGTGGCGGACGTTGGCAGAATTTAGGCGCCGCGCCAGCCTGTCTGGCGCCATCCAGCCCACTCCTCCGCCATCGAGCAGGTCCCTGACCCTGGTCACCTCACCAGCCACAGCCCTCTCTTCCGACCGCCACATAAAACCTCGGTCGTGGAGGTACGGATTCCCGAGCAGCGGCTCCTGCAGGACGGCCGCCACTCCAGCCGGCGGAGAACTGCGCTTGGTGGAGACTTTGTTCCAGACCCTGATGAGTTCCTTGTAAAAGACAGGCAGCTCCCAGAGGGTGGTCCTGACACCCCCCAAGTTCACAAACAGGAGCTGCGTGTCATAATTGAGGTCGCGCTGCTGGCGGAAGAAATACGTCGCCAGAGCACACCACCTAGGAGGGGGCTCGACATAAAGGTATCTCTGCAGGGTCTGAAGACGGAAAGTCGCGAGCTGGGCGCTGACGCACACCAATGACTGACCGCCCTCCTCAAGCGGGAGACTCAAGACCGTGGCAGAGACCCAGTGCTTCCTGTTGTTCCAGAAGAAGTCCACCAGCTTCTTCTGTATTTTGGCAACAAACGCAGGGGGAGGGGTCAAAGTGACCAGCCGGTACCACAACATTGCGGCCACCAGCTGGTTTATGACTAGTGCTCGACCCCTGTAGGACAGCACTCGGAGCAGTCCTGTCCAGCGCCCTAGGCGAGCGGCGACCTTGGCCTCCAGCTCCTGCCAGTTCGCCGGCCAGGCTCCCTCGTCTTGTCTAAGGTAGACTCCCAGATAGAGGAGATGGGTCGTGCTCCAGGCAAAAGGCCTGAGCTCCTCCGGCAGGGAGTCCACCCGCCACTGACCCACCAGGAGTTCGGAACATTTCTCCCAGTTGATTCTGGCGGAGGATGCGGCCGAGTAAATCTCTTGGCACTCACGCATCCTCCGCACGTCAGCGGGATCCTCTACCGCGAGGAGCACGTCATCGGCGTAAGCTGAGAGGACGACCTCCACGCCCGGCCCTTGCAGAGCCAGTCCCGTCAACCTCGTCCGCAAGAGGCGCAGGAAAGGCTCCACGCAGATGGCATATAACTGGCCGGACATGGGGCATCCCTGGTGCACCCCTCTCCTAAAGCGAAGGGGCGCCATCAAGGACCCGTTAACCTTAATCAGACACTCCGCGGCGGCGTACAAAAGTCGGATCCGGGCGACGAAATGCGTCCCGAACCCGAAAGCGTGCAGAGTTCCGAGCAGATAGTCGTGATCCACCCTGTCGAACGCCTTCTCTTGGTCGAGGGATAGGAAGGCGACCGACAGACCAGCCTCCTGGGAACAATGGATGAGGTCCCGGACCAGATGGATGTTATCGTGGATTGTCCGGCCCGGGACCGTGTAGGACTGGTCGGGGTGGATCATGTGGTCCAGCACGGCACCAAGGCGAGCAGACATCACCCTGGCGAAGATTTTGTAGTCCGTGCTGAGGAGGGAGACCGGGCGCCAGTTCTTAAGGAGGCAGAGATCGCCTTTCTTAGGCAGCAGGATGATAACTGCCCTGCGCCAAGAGAGGGGCATCTCCCCTGTCGCCAGACTTTCCCCCAGGACCCGCGCGTAGTCGCTCCCCAGGACGTCCCAGAACGCCCTGTGGAACTCCACGGTCAGCCCGTCCAGCCCCAGGGATTTTCCCCTCGAGAGCCGGTCGAGGGCACCGGTCAGCTCCGCCAGGCTTAGCGGAGCTTCCAGATTTTCGACGCCCTCCGGGCTGACCTTCGGCAGGTCCTCCCACAAAACTCTACGCGCTTCCTCGCTAGATGGATCCGGAGAGAACAGAGCCCCGTAATATTCATGGGCCCTGTTGTTGACGCCCTCCGGATCCGAGACGAGAGAGCCGTCGTCGGCCAGCAGCGTCAAGAACTGCTTACGGACACTCTGCCTTTTTTCCAGCGAGTAGAAGAAGGGGCAGCCACGGTCCAGATCCCTCAGGAACCGGATCCGCGACCTCACGAACGCGCCTCGGGACCAGACGAGCTGCAGGTCCTTCAGCGCGGCCGGGTCCTGGACGACTTGACCGAGACGGGATTCCAGGTCGAGCACCTCTTTTTCTAGGCGCCCGACTCTGGCCGCCAGCCTCTTGGTCGACCCCCTCGCAAACTCTTGACAGAAGACGCGGACGTGAGCCTTGCCCATGTCCCACCATAGCCTCAAGGAGGGGAAGCCCCCCTGCTTCCTTCTCCAGTCGGCCCAGAATCGATGGAACGAGTCCTAGAACCGCACGTCCTCCAGCAGCCGGTTGTTAAAGTGCCAGTACGCGGACCCCGTCCTCGCGCGGAGCGAAGCGAGCTCCGCCCACACCAGGTGGTGGTCCGAACACGGCACCGGCCGCATGGAGGCCGCCGGGACGCAGGAAACGTACGCCCGAGACACGAAAAGGCGGTCGACTCTAGACCATCCAACTCCAGGCCTCACCCAAGTAAAGGCGCTGGAGTCGGGGTGGAGATTTCGCCAGACGTCCACCAAGTCGAAGGACCCGACCAGGTCCCTCAACTTCTCCATCGCCGTCATGCACTGCGGGGCACCGGAGCGGTCCCTCGCCTCGAGGGTGCAGTTAAAATCCCCCCCGAGGACAATGCAGTCGCCGACGTCGACGGAGCCAAGAAGAGCGGACACCTCTTCAAAGAAGCGCGTTTGCTGCGGGCCGGGCTGAGGGGCGTACACGTTCACGAGATGGAGCGGCACGTCCCCCAGGCGAACCGTTACGTGCAGCAAGCGGCCTGGCACGGGCTCCTCGACCCCCAAGATCTCCGGCTGAAAATGCGGGCCCAGCAAGATGGCCACCCCACTAGAAATGGCGGTGAGGTGGCTCATGCGGACCTTTCCTTGCCATTCCAGGAGCCACGTGGCTTCGTCTCCCGGAACGGTGTGGGTTTCTTGCAGGAAGCACACCGCATATTTCCCCTCCCAAGGAGCGAAAAATTGTCAAATCTACAGCGTGCCCCTCTGCCGCCGTTGATGTTGAGGCTGGCTATGGTTATCTTCATGGCAAAAGCATAGTGCAACCTCTACCTTAACCTATTGTGGGGGAGGGAGCAGAGTCTTTTGTTGAACTCCGCTCCCTCCGCAGCCCAGCGAGGAGTCCCTCGAGCTCGCGCAGCTCAAGGTGTTGCGCCTTTGTCAAGGGCCCGCCTGCGGCCAAGATTTTAGCGGCGGCGCGGACGGACCCCTTGATCAGCTCTGGCTCGGACCATTTTTCCAGGGCCTGTCGGGCTTGGTCGCAGCGACCCCGGCTCTGGGCCAAAAAGTCCCGGAGTTCCATTGCCGGAATGAGGAGGGTCTCAGCGGCGGATGCGAGCAGATCCACCGCCTCCCTGGCGGTGGTCTCTAGGTCTTCACCCGCGTCCCCCACCGAGTCCCCATCCTCCTCCGGGAGGTGGCCGCCAGCAGCCAGCCCATCGACCGCACAAGGTACGGCAAATGACCCGGCCGCTCCAACCGGCCCTGGCTCTGCCCCGATCCCACCCCCAGGATCGTCGGCAGAGGAGTCCCCACTGGGCTCTTTTAAAAATGGTGCTGGGTCGGGAAACGACAGCGGAAGGGGTTCCCCCTCCGCCCCAGGAACCGGGGAACAAGGAGAGACCCGGCCATAGGAAATCCCCAGGCTCCCCAAGTGCTCCAGCTCCAAAGTAAGGGGCGAGGGTGGGTGTTCCTCCCCCTCCCCGCTGCCACCCCGCGGCCCAGCATGTACAGTTTCATTAAAATTGTTAATTTGTGTTTCTGCCGGTTCGAGCAAATCCCGGGGGAAGTTGGATATTGGCTGGGCGGGCTCAGGTTCGGCCTTTCCGGCCCCGCCCGCCTCAGTCCCCGGGACGCCCGGCCCGGCGGCAATGCTTTCCTCCGCGATCCCCACGCCCCCCACGACAGGCAGATCTTCCACGCCATCCCCGGGAGGCAGAGGCTGGGCAGCCTCGACTGTCTCACCCTCCCCGGGGACAGACTCTTCGTGCCTACGGCGCTGCTTGGGGGCGTGGTGGGGGACGCGGGACACGCGGCGGGCACCGACTCCTCCGCGGAGGGATGTTGTTCCCTCTCCGCCTCAACGGAGCAGCGCCTCCTTTTGTTGCTGGGGGTGCGCTGAGGCAGGGAGACCTCCATGTCTGCCGAGGCCTCCCGCTCCGCCCCCCCCTTTTCCTTTTCTTACCCGCGCCCGGGCCCCTCTGTGGTGTTGTTCAAGGGCTCGGGCACGGGCTCGGGGCACCCCGCGCTCGCCGGTGACTGGGTTGGGCCGAGCGCGGTGGTCAAACTTTCTGGCGCACTGAGGGGACCCGCCTCTAGATGTTTCGCCTTGTTCCGCGCCTTCTTTCCGGTCGGACGCTCTCCCTCCCCCCCGCCGGAGGCCCTGAAAACAAAGGCGATGCCCGCGCACCTACGGCTCCCGGCACGCGGACGCAACTAGGGGGAGGTGTGGTGGCGGCGCCAGCCTTGGCCGCCTTCGGTGGTTTGGCGGCCTTGGAGGCGGGGCAGTTCTTACGAACATGCCCCACCTCCCTACAGGCATGGCATCGCACGGCGTCCGACGTCCAGAAGACGCGGTAGGCAGTCCCCTCGTGCACCACATTAAAGTTCCCCTCCGTCGTCTCCTCCCGCGCCAGCCGGACAAAGAGTTGGCGACAGAAGGAGAACATGTGGCGCAGGCTGCTCTCTCTGAGGCCGAGCAGTATGGGGTTGATCCCCGACCTTACCTCCCCCAGTTGGTGTAGGTGAGGGATGAGGAGCTCAGCCGGAACAAAGGGCGGGACGTTTGACACGATGACCCTCTGTGCGGTGGCCTCGAGAGGGTCCACCGGCAGGAACGTCCCGCCCACCGTGAGCCCCTTTTCGAGGGCCAGGGACACCGCCCGCTCCGACCCCAGGAAGAACACGGCCTTCCCAGACATCTTGGAGGCTGCGACAATGGCCGAGGGGCCGACTACCCCAGCCATCGCCCGCACGCACTCCTCGATGGTCATTGTGGGGTGAGTGTCGCTCTTGACCCCGTGTTTTTTCGTGATGAGTGTAAAAGGTGGCAGGGCAGCGGGTGGCGCAGGAGGTGCCGTGGATGTGGACACCGCCTGCGCATATGTCCTCGCTGGCCCCGCCACCGGCGTGGATGGGGTCGCCATCACGGGGTCCCTTTAAGGGCTACACCCACCCCAAAGTCACAGGCCTTAAAGGTCTTAATTGGACTCGTATATAGACTGAGCAGAGGAGCTCTTAACGAGGCACACCTCTCCCCTAGTTGGCAATTGGGGAGGGGCCTTGCTCCCTCTGCTCAGTTATGTTATTTTTTGGTTTTTTGTAATTTGGGAGGAAGGGCTCTCAGAGAGAGAGGGGAGAAACAGAGAGTAACAGAGAAAGAGAGAGGGGGGTGGAAAGGAGGGGGAACTGCGAGGGCAGGTCTCCCCTCGCAGCTGTGGGTGGGTGCAATCCCCAGATGGCAAAACACAAAATAGTCTTTGGGGTGGTCTTCGGGTGAGGGGAGAAGATGTCTTCACCTGGGGCAGCTAGAACCACCAGGCACACACTCCTAACGATGTTAAATAGGTGGTTAAAGAAAATCTTCAGCCTGGTAGCTCCAGCTATCCCAGGCTAGGCAATGGCGGGGGGGGTTCAATTGTGTGTGGGGCCTAGCTGTAGGCAAGACCCCCACACACACTATCCACACACACACACCCCCCGCGATGTTCCGGCCCTCAGTGGTCTTCTTTCCTCCCCCCACCATACAGCAAAGTCTATTGAGGAATGCACCCACACCCACCTGTAGAATAGTAGAGTCTCCCTCCTTCCACACTGGATTTTGTTGTTGGTCTTTCCCCCTCTCTCCAACTCTTTGTAGAATGGTAGAATTGTTCAAAGTTTTCTGCTTTCCTCCTCTCCCTCTGGGTGAAAGTTGGTGGTGAAGCCCCTTCCTTCCTTCTCTTCCTGGGCTGTTCTCAGGGCTCTCCAGGCCTTCCAGGCAAGAGCAAAGGTTGATAGCTGCTCCTCTCTCAGCAGCTCAGCTCCAACTGTGCAGGACACGCCTCCACTGTTCCACGATTGGTTCCTGGTGCATGAATCACAGAAGGATAGTTTGCAGGTGCAGCAGGTTATCAGGAAGGCGAATGGAATGTTGGCCTTCATTGCGAGAGGGATGGAGTACAAAAGCAGGGAGGTATTGCTGCAACTGTATTGGGTATTGGTGAGGCCGCACCTGGAGTACTACGTGCAGTTTTGGGCACCTTACTTAAGGAAGGATATACTGGCTTTGGAGGGGGTACAGAGACGATTCACTAGGCTGATTCCGGAGATGAGGGGGTTACCTTATGATGATAGATTGAGTAGACTGGGTCTTTACACGTTGGAGTTCAGAAGGATGAGGGGTGATCTTATAGAAACATTTAAAATAATGAAAGGGATAGACAAGATAGAGGCAGCGAGGTTGTTTCCACTGGTCGGGGAGTCTAGAACTAGGGGGCACAGCCTCAAAATACGGGGAGCCAATTTAAAACTGAGTTGAGAAGGAATTTCTTCTCCCAGAGGGTTGTGAATCTGTGGAATTCTCTGCCCAAGGAAGCAGTTGAGGCTAGCTCATTGAATGTATTTAAATCACAAATAGATAGATTTTTAACCCATAAGGGAATTAAGGGTTATGGGGAGCGCGCGGGTAAGTGGAGCTGAGTCCACGGCCAGATCAGCCATGATCTTTTTGAATGGCGGAGCAGACTCAAGGGGCTAGATGGCCTACTCCTGTTCGTAATTCTTATGTTCTTATGTACTTATGTTCTTATAACAGATGCCCGTTTGGAATCCGATCGGTGGCGGCGATATTCCAGAGAAACCTGAAAAGCTTACTGAAGTCGGTCCCACACACGGTGGTCTTCCAGGACGACATCTTGGTCACAGGTCGGAACACAGTCGAGCATCTGCAGAACCTAGAGGAGGTTCTTAGTCGACTCAACCTCATGGGGCTCAGGTTAAAACGCTCGAAGTGCATTTTCTTGCCGCCTGAAATGGAGTTCCTGGGAAGAAGGATTGCGGTGGACGGCATCAGACCCACCAGCGTGAAGACGGAGGCAATCGAGAACGCACTGAGGCCACACAACGTGATGGAGCTGCGGTCGTTTCTAGGACTCCTGAACTACTTTGGTAACTTCTTACCGGGTCTCAACACACTGTTAGACCCACTGCATGTCTTACTATGAAAAGGGGACGAATGGGTTTGGGACAAAAGCAATGAAAATGCCTTTGTAAAAGCGAGAAAATTGTTATGCTCAAACAAATTGCTTGTGTTGTATCATCCATGTAAGCATTTGGTACTAGCATGTGATGCGTCGTCATATGGCGTCAGGTGTGTATTGCAACAAACTCATGATTTGGGGAAACTGCAACTGGTTGCTTACGCATCCAGGAGTCTGTCTAAGGCTGAGAGAGCCTGCAGCATGATTGAAAAAGAAGCGTTAGCGTGTGTCTATGGGGTAAAGAAAAGGCATCAATACCTGTTTGGGCTAAAATTCGAATTGGAAACTGACCATAGCCACTTATATCCCTGTTCTCCGAGAGTAAAGGGATAAATACCAACGCATCGGCCTGCATCCAGAGATGGGCGCTCACGCTGTCCGCATACAACTACATCATCCGCCACAGGCCAGGCACAGAAACTGTGCCGATGCTCTCAGTAGGCTGCCATTGCCTACCACAGGGATGGAAATGGCGCAGCCTGCAGATCTAGTCATGGCTATGGAAGCATTTGAGAGTGAGCAAACACCCGTCACTGCACAGCAGATCAAAACCTGAACAAGCCCGGATGCCTTATTATCTCTAGTCAAAAGCTGTGTGGTTCACGGGAGCTGGTCCAGTGTCCCAGTGGAACTGCAGGAAGAGATAAAACCATTCCAGCGGCGCAAAGTTGAAATGTCTATACAAGCAGACTGCCTTCTGTGGGGCAATCGAGTATTGGTCCCCAAGAAGGGCAGAGACACCTTCATCAATGACCTCCACAGTACCCAGCCAGGCATCGTAATGATGAAATCGATAGCCAGATTCTCATGTGTGGTGGCCCAGTATTAATGCGGATCTCTGTTCACAGATGTAATACATGCTCGCAGTTAAGCAATGTACCCAGGGAGGCGCCACTAAGTTTATGGTATTGGCCCTCCAAACCGTGGTCTAGGGTACATGTCGACTATGCAGGCCCGTTCTTGGGTAAAATGTTGCTTATGGTTGTAGACGTATGCTCCAAGTGGATTGAATGTGAGATAATGTCGGCTAGCACGTCCGCTGCCACTACTGAAAGCCTGCAGGCCATGTTTACCCTACACAGCCTACCCAATGTCCTAGTGAGCGACAACGGGTCATGTTTTACCAGTGCTGAGTTCAAAGTATTCATGACCCGTAACGGGATCAAACATGTCACATCTGCCCTGTTTAAACCAGCGTCCAATGGTCAGGCAGAGAGAGCAGTGCAAACCATACATAGATGACCTGGAAGAGGGGACAGAGTGTAGTGTAACAAAATTTGCAGATGACACAAAGATTAGTGGGAATGCGGGTTGTGTAGAGGACAAAGAGAGGCTGCAAAGAGATTTAGATAGGTTAAGCGAATGGGCTAAGATTTGGCAGATGGAATACAATGTCAGAAAATGTGAGGTCATTCACCTTGGAAAAAAAAACAGTCAAAGGGAACATTATTTGAATGGGGAGAAATTTCAACATGCTGCGGTGCAGAGGAATCTGGGGGTCCTTGTGCATGAATCCCAAAAAGTTAGTTTGCAGGTGCAGCAAGTAATCAGGAAGGCGAATGGAATGTTGGCCTTCATTGCGAGAGGGATGGAGTACAAAAGCAGGGAGGTCCTGCTGCAAATGTACAGGGTATTGGTGAGGCCGCACCTGGAGTACTGCATGCAGTTTTGGTCACCTTGGCCAGCTGCACAGCAGCCCAGCGAGAGCCCAACAAATGATTCAACAACACCAGCTTTCATACCGAGATGATCAACCAGGGCAAGAAGGGCCCCAGATCGACTCACCTTGTAAACAGTTACACTATTGACTTTGTGGGGGGGAGTGTTGTTATATATGCATACTTGTATTTACTCTGTACAGCCATTAGAGGGCTCATCCCCGGAGTCCCAAGGGATCCCATAATCCCTTGTGAGCACAGGTATTTAAGGAGGCTTCACAGGTTGGAGAGGCACTCTAGAGACCTGCAATAAAGGACGAAGGTCATTCTTTACTTTGAGCTCACAGTGTTCAGTCTGACTCTTTCTCCATACACAACAGTTACATTTACAATTGCAATTCCCTTAAATAAATGAAAATATTACTTACACTATGTATTTGACCAAGGTCCTGGCACTTCATTTTGCACTGACCACTGGTTTGGTGCAAAATAACTTTGATTTTATTAAGGATAAGAAAATACAATGTAACACTTATAATTACACGAATAAAGAACAGTACATCACACATTCAAAGGAGTTGCAGTGAAATTTACACCTCCCACCTCCCAAATACCTAATACTGGCTAGGTTAAACTCCAGGGCAGACAGGGACGATACTTACCAATCCTTTCTGGTCAGTTAGCGGTAGTTTCGGGGTTTGTTGGATTCTGTAGGTTCTGTTTGCCGTACCCTGAACATCGGAGAGGAATTCTTAATGCGCAATCTTCAGTTAGGTTGAGTCCGTTGAAGCGGTAGGGCGCGTTTTGAATTTGTGGAGTAAGTACCCGTTTTCTTTCAGTTAGAAATAGTTTTCAAAGTCCTTTTAGGTAATATTTTCACCTGTTGGTAGTCAGGCCTAGATTGTAGAGTGGAAACTTTCGATTCTTTGGTTTCTTCCTTGTGAAGTTTTGTTTCGAGGTTGGTTGATCGCCGTGGTTTTAGTGGTACCACTGATGGTCGGTTGCTGCTGCGATGGTGATGTTCTTCCTTCCTTTTCGATTTCAGGACGTCGAGGCTGAAGAAGTTAGTTTACAACTGTCACGTTGGTTTCTCTCCCTTCTTGATGATATATGCGTAGTATGGCACTAGCACTAGCACAAGCAGTGTCTCTCGAGGCAGTAGCATAAGCATAGCATACCCTTTGTTAAAACAGGGGCCAGTTATACTGTAGGAGCTGTCCTAACCTTCGCGCCAAATCAAACCAAAATTCTTTGTTTAATTTTGGGTGGGATTGACATTTCTTTGTAATATTTTGGGCGGGCTCATTAAAAGTTAACATGTCTCTGGTGGGCTGATCTTCTAAATCTGTTTCTTGATGGAAGTATTAGCTTGGTAATCGCAATGTCCTGTGTGCTTGGTTTTTGCATGCAGGCTGAAGTGGGCCTTTTGTTTTTATACATAGGCTGAAAATGGCATTCCAGGTTCAGGTTGATGGCTGGCCATCTCTGATTTAATTGTTGCAAAGTTAATGTCTCTTGTGGAGAAGGGTTTTTGAGTATCCATTTTCCAGACAATTTACTTTAGTCTCAATGTCCCAGGCAGTTTCAATAATCAAACTGGCTTCTTTGAGGGATAGTTCCTTAGCCCTGCCTACACAGGTTCAACCTGCTTTTTAAAATCCCAAATTCGATTAAAGTTCATAGATTCTTCCATGAGCATTTTAGGACTTCAAACTTTCTGGTAGGTAGTTCCAAATTAAATTTCCTTTCCAATGAGTCCAAACACTGGTGGGGTTTCCCAGAATGTTGCCCTTCTCTTACAGTACTGATGGTGCTGATTTGCTTACCGAGTTACATGTTGTACCATGACCAATGATGTAGTCTCTAGACCTGGCTAATATAAGTAACTGCGTGCAAAACTCTTGGTCAAGCACATTTCCAAGCGCTGGTCATTAAGATCACCTAATAATTTGGATCTGAACTTATTTGGGATAACTACTCTTGTACCCCACATGATACAATCTTTATCCACTGACAATTTATTCCTACGATCGAAGTATGAATGGATATCTTTCTCTGATACTTGGTTTGGCCAGCCATTTGCTATGTAATCATACATCTTTGACATAACTGGGTCACGTTTGGTTGCTCTACCAATCTCTTCAGCTGTGACTGGCAGCTCATCAATGTATGAAAAATAGAACACCTTCTACCTATTGGGTGTAACTTATGATGGGGATGGCAACCTGAAGAAGCGTTCTTCAGTGCAAATTCACCATGCATTTCTGCATGCTAATTGCTTCATATACTACAAATCATGTCTGCACTCTCACACCGGTATCTCAATGCCATCCAATACAAGCCATCTTGGGCTTTCAGGTGATCTTATCAAAAGATTGTAGTCGTCTGCAGATCTTTGCTTATCTTCCACTGCATGTCCCTGATGTCTTGAATAGTGGCCAGGCTATCAAATTCAGTTTTCTTAAAGTGTACATAGGCAAGGACACAAATGTCTCCAAGAGAAAGCTATCGGTTTTCTATTCATAACTACACTTTGTTGACTTTCACCAGAATGTTAGAAAAATTCAGTGATCCTGTTTCTACCTCATACCCTCATTCACTTCCTCTCTCCATTTTACACATCCCATTAATTACCATTTATATCTCATTCCTGATATCTGGAGGAGCTTTGCTGTCCAAAATTATTAAATATTAAAGATAGAAAACATAGATCAAACATTCTAACTCGGTCCAAGTTATTAACACTTTTTTAAAAATTCTTTATAATCCGTTACATTTTATTTTCCTTCTGGCACGTGGGAAAACATTCATTTACAATTAAGAAATTTAAATGAATAATGTCCAATATCTTTAAAATTTCATTCTGTTGTCTGATGAACCAAAAAAAAACAGCTGTCAGCGGAAAGGGTTAACTCCTTTGCAGGTTTGTAAGAAGGTGGAGCAAAACATTGTCTGACGTCATTACGTGACTTCGCGTAATTCGCTTTTTAAAAACCTTTCCCGATATGAGAGACAAGATCTCGCAATTCATCTCGATCTCCCCATCTCGAGCATGACTGTCTCTCATCAGAGAATACGGCATTTTATATTGCCTCTAAACTTACCCGCATTATTTCAAAACTGTTATCTCGAAAGTATCATCCATTTTATAAAGGTTTCCAAACCCAAGATTTTCCAATACAACCACAATCATCTTAAACATCTCAAAAGTCCAATTCAAACACCGCCAATCTTCTCATTTAAATCTATTTTACTGAAGTAGAAACATTCCTGTAATTTAAAATTAAAATTTCCAACCAACCAAATGGCAACTTTTATTTTTCCTCACAAAAATCATTATCAATATAGGGTGTCTTCTATTATCTTTTTTTTTCATAGCCAATATGTTATTAACTAAACACAATACAGAGCAGATACAATAAAACAAAATAACACAGTAAGTTATGTAATTCTCCATATTCTTCTTTCATCAGATGCCTTTCCAATTAATTGTAAAAATACTGAATATAACTGGAGAAACATTCGTTTTTTATTTAACAAACTTCACACATTTTACACAAAAGGAAAAGGAGGGCAGAGCTTCCCTTAGTGTGTAGCTCTGAGAAATTTATGCAGGCTTTTTTTTAAAAAAGGGATACTAAAGAAGTTCAAATTGATTTTCTTGCAATAACCAAATTAAAAAGACAGCACTTTGTTACGATTAAGATTGATTTAAAATGAGACCACACATTTTTAATTTAAACTATATAAGACAATCACAATTTTTTTTTGTAATCCAATTAAAATGTTCAATTCATTTTTTTTAGCAACTGTAACTTCAAGGCTGAAGTTTTATCTTTTGTTCAACAACCTGCCTTTTGTGTGTTTCATTCAATTCTAGGTACACAATGAATATTTTCATAATTTATTTAAACTTTCCCAGATCCAGTACAACATTACAAAGGATTAAAAAAGCTTTCAGCTCTATGTCTTAAAAGTGGGGAAGCTAAAACAAACATACAGACAACAAATTTTCTTTTAAAGGACAGGCTTTCAGGCAAATTAAAAATTCATTAATTCCCACCCCAAACATTCTACAGTCAGGAAAACTTCCACACAAACACACATACTTTCATACAAACTGAAACTTTTAAACAACTTCCTTTTACTTAATAAATGTTATGTCTTTTTTTCCTCGGCAGTTTAAGTGTCGGTTTTAACTTGTAAGTTTCTCTTTGATCTTTTTGCCTCTGCTTCTCCCACTCTATGCTTCTCAGAAGAGGTTTCCCACCCTCCACCCCCCCATCACCTCCCCCCCCCGTCATTTCTTTACTTTGTTTCTTGCGGTAAACATCTCTTTTAACTTTTTTGAGACTCACACATTTCTGGAAAAATCTTATCTACTTACTTTGTTTCTTACAGTACTCATAGACAAGCAACCTTGTAGCTTTATCACCTTTAACTTTTTTTTAACTCACATGTTCTTGAATAAAGTTTATCATTTCTTTTAAGGGGACTCGGTCTCCTTTGGTTACACATTTACTCTTATATGCTTTAACCAAACTCTTATCAGCCATTTTCTTTACAGATCTCTAACATCAAAACTATCGGCAAGCAATTTGCGAGCGCTACCTACTTCCCCTTGGGTTAATCCTTCTTTGAGTGTGGCAACTTGATCACGGAGCCACTCTCAAAGTCTAACCGACTACACAATACCGACTGTTTATCTTGGTCCCTTCTGATGTGCCAGTTTGAAGAACTTTTAAGGGTCCTTTAACAAGACAATCCTAATAGGCAGCTGTTAATATGATTTATGCAATAGATTAGATTTATTAAGCTGACAACAATAGTATACTTAACAAAAGGCGACAGTTGACGAAAGCTCATGTCAGCACACAATTAATAAAATTAGCTGAGAGTTTGAGAGTTCTTTTCTATAAGTGCTTTGGCATTTCAGAGGGGCTTCAAGGGTACAGTGATCTTGTCCTGTGCAGTCCACATGAGGGAGCCTTTACTTCCCTTAGATATGTATTTGTAATAAAAAGATGCAGGGGTTGATTTTTGTGTCGCTACCGTGATTTATTCTTTATGACATCACAAACACACACAGACTACAAGATGACTCTATAGGAACTTGTCATCATGTGATGCTTTTATTGTATTTACATCAGCAATTACAATACCAAGTAGTCCACTAGCTAGAGTAGTAGGCCACCAGGGGGAGCTCTATATTTCATTCCTCCCTCCTTAATGAAGAAGTAATCATAACAAAATAATCATCATATATAACTTGTATGGTTATACACAACATAAGATATGGACTTATTTTGCCTTATAGGGCATATTAAGAAAGCAATAGCAGGACATTTGGAAAAGCATAATTCAATCAAACAGAGTCAGCATGGTTTTATGAAAAGGAAATCATGTTTGACAAAGTTACTGGAGTTCTTTGAGGAGGAAATGAACAGGGTGGATAGGATGGAACTAGTGGATTGGATTTCCAGAAGGCATTCGATAAGGTGCCACATAAAAGGTTACTGCACAAAATAAAAGGTCACGGGGCTGAGAGTAATATATTAGCATGGATAGAGGATTGGCTAACTAACAGAAAACAGAGAGTTGGGATAAATGGGTCATTTTCCGGTTGGCAAACAGTAACTAGTGGGGTGCCGCAGGAATCGGTGCTGGGGCCTCAACTATTTACAATCTATATTAATGACTTGGATGAAGGGACCGAGTGTAATATAGCCAAGTTTGCTGATGATACAAAGATGGGTGGGAACGCAAGTTGTGAGGACGACATAAAAAATCTGCAAAGGGATATAGACAGGTTAAGTGAATGGACAAAAATTTGGCAGATGGAGTATAATGTGGGAAAGTGTGAGGTTATCCACTTTGGCAGAAAAAAATAAAAAAACAAATTATTATTTAAATGGAGAAAAATTACAAAAGGCAGCAGTACAAAGGGACCTGGGGTCCTTGTGCATGAAACTCAAAACGTTAATATGCAGGTATAGCAAGTAATCAGGAAGGCAAATGGAATGTTGACCTTTATTGCAAGGAAGATGGAGAATAAAAGCAGAGATGTCCTGCTACAACTGTGCAGGGTATTGGTGAGGCCACACCTAGAGTACTGCATACAGTTTTGGTCTCCTTATTTAAGAAAGGATATATTTGTATTGGATTGGAGGCAGTTCAGAGAAGGTTAACTAGGTTGATTCCTGAGATGAGGGGGTTGACTTATGAAGATAGGTTGAGTAGGTTGGGCCTATACTCATTGGAGTTCAGAAGAATGAGAGGTGATCTTATTGAAACATATAAGATAATGAGGGGGCTCGACAAGGTAGATGCAGAGAGGATATCTCCACTCATAGGAGAATCTGGAACTAGGGGGCATAGTTTCAGAATAAGGGGTTGCCCATTTAAAACTAAGATGAGGAGGAATTTCTTCTCTCAGAGGGTTGTAAATCTGTGGAATTCACTGCCCCAGAGAGCTGTGGAGGCTGTGTCATTGAAAATATTTAAGGCGGAGATAGACAGATTTTTGAGCAATAAGGGAATAAAGGGTTATGGGAAGCGGGCAGGGAAGTGGAGCTGATTCCATGATCTGATCAACCATGATATTAAATGATGGAGCAGGGCCAAATTGCTTACTCCTGCTCTTATTTCTTATGTTCTTATATTTATAAATCAAACTTAACCACTGGTTTTCTGTTTCATGTGCAAGATTAGTTGGCCAATGACTACAAATTGAATAAATGAATCTCTAATACCAGTCTTTCTTACATCTGGTTCCTGCAGCATCTATTTGGATGACGATACTTTGCGAATCGTTGTTAGATACCCTTATGCTCCTAATGACGTGTATCTCCAAAACCTCATCCTGTTGCTTCTCTTCAATGCTATGTAATATCTGGCGATTGCTACTTCTAGCATTGAATATCAATTTACTCTTCAGTTGGCATGCCTTTGCAAGATGCTCTGTTTTCTTGCAGAAGAAACAGTCTGCCTTCATATATGCACAGCTTTGAGCAATGTGTTGTCCCAGGCACCGATAGCATGACTTCAATGTACTGTTAGCTTGGCCAGTTGCAGAGGCCTTGGGGCTCAACTGCCTTTACTTTTAATCTGCAGGTGATTCACCTCAGTTGTCTAATGATGGGAAATTACATGAAATTCTCGGGAGTATTGGTCAGCCATATCCAGCAACATAGCTGTCTGACAATCTGAATCAAAAGTCAAGTTTGGGTTTGTCAGCAACTTTCTTCTGATTGATTCAATTTTCATCCCACAAACAATGTGGTCACCCAATGCTCGGTCCTGAAAGTTTCCGAAATGATAGTGAGTGGACAGCTTTTATAAAACTATAATTATAATGTACTCACTGATGTCCTGCTCAATGAATTGATCTCGTATTCCAAAGTGATAACTTTCAGCAATTTCCAAAGGCTCAGGACTGTAGTGCTGTTCTAGAATCTCCATCAGTGGTATGTCCTTCGGCTTGTTGGGAGCAAGCACATTTTTCAGGTTTTCATACACCTGCTTCAATCAGGAAAATAGCCCATTTTCTTTCTAAAACTACCCAATTACAATTTTCATCATCAGGGACTTCGACAATACTATTCGTGGTAAAAACATTTCTAGCCGCTCCACATATGCTCTGAAAGTTTCTCGATCATGATGGAAC